>NW_015759979.1:0-581 GCF_001515625.1 Sinocyclocheilus rhinocerous
CCCCCTCCGAAACGAGATGTTACATCTCAAGGGGTTAATCCTAATAAATAAAAAAATAAAAAAAGTTGACATGGCTGTTTTATTTGATGGCAACCTGGCAGAGGAGGCATTCTGCGCTGCGCTTTTTAAAAACATTCCTGAGCGCTGCGTCTCTTTTTAGACGCAAAGACGTGTTCTGTGTGAATGGACCCTTACAGTTGTATTGATATTTTGGGTCATAATTTCAAGTTATACACGTGTGTGAAAGAAAATGTTTTCATCCTGTCCCTCAGTTTGTATAAAGCAAACACAAATAGTTCAGATCTTGTTCACAGTCTTAATGACAAAATATAATGAACTGATGTTATGATCAGGTGAACGAGACACTCGGGTCATCACATCTATAACACACACAGATCTGCTCAGAAACGGTGTGATGGAGAGACTGAGAGAGAGAGAGACAGGTGGGGGGGCTTCTGCCTGGTTAATCATAATGTAGTTTTAATTAAAAACTCTGTGTCAAAGGGTTTAGCTCAGAGATCAGAGCCAGATTGCAGCACGGCAGCAGATCACTGAGAACACACACGCACACTCTCTCACAC
>NW_015759980.1:0-581 GCF_001515625.1 Sinocyclocheilus rhinocerous
TACAGTAACGCGTTACTAAGTAATGCATTACTGCCCAACACTGGCCATGGCTATATGAACACATCAGTGTATGTAATTATGAAAATAAATAAGAGATGAGATCTAATATAAAGGAGTATAAATGAAAGATTGAAGTAACACTGAAGAACAGAAATTCTCGAGGTTATCAATGAACATATACTGACACAGCACAGACTCCACCCTGTCACCCGCTTGAGTGTCGCAGCTCAATCAGTCCAGAGCTCACATGCTTCACAAGCAATTTTGCATTAAACATCTTGTAGTCTCAGAATCAGTAATTAAAACTTCAGCTTAATTAACACCAATAGAGACAAGATGAGACCGTAATCACTGAAGTGTCTGTCAGAATATTCACTGGAGTTTCTCAGAACTTAATAAAAGAAAAAGGTGTGAATGTGTATGCGTTTAAGCCGGGCGAGTAGTATTCCCTTGCCTTCATCTCGACAGCAGAAGGCAAATGGTGCGTGCGTGTGGTGCGTGAGTATTCTCTGTGGTACGTCTGCTGTGACTCAGGCGATGGGAGCAACAGAAGGCAGAGGCTGACGCTTCATGTCTCAGCA
>NW_015759981.1:0-581 GCF_001515625.1 Sinocyclocheilus rhinocerous
AAATCTTATACCTGTGAATCATTTTTCCCTGTTAAAGCTCTTTCACAACCCTCGGCTCACTCGTTCCTTGCTTTTTTCCATCCTCTCATTGAGATCGCCACGGACTTGCTGATTTTCTGATATAAAACCCTGCTTTAATAATACAGCTTTCACATTCATAGCATGGTGTTGTGTGCAAGTACCATGGTATTACCGTCACTGTACCATGGTACCACCAATTAAGTTTGTGAGTGCTGTATGAAGCTGTGGACAGTGATAGATGCTTTCTCACCCAAAATGTCCACAGTACACGTGACTTTCAGTCTTGCTGAACATCATGAGCTCTTGATCAGTGGTTTCCTGGATGGATTCAGGCAGGGGTGCCTGCAGGATTTCATCTGATGGAAAAAATTTAACTAAAAAGTTCAGCAGAAGCGCTTTTTACAAATTCGACTCTGAGAGAACTTAATTTTCTTTATTATTTTTAGCAATCGTGTAACTTGCACTTCTGTAAGACTTCACACCACTGAGAGGTATCAGCGCACATAAGCAGAATGACTGTCTCTACACATGCTTTAAACGTTTTAAAACACAAGAACGGC
>NW_015759982.1:0-581 GCF_001515625.1 Sinocyclocheilus rhinocerous
CGGCTTCGGCTTCGGCCTAGAATTTTCATTTCGGTGCATCCCTACATTATTGCTTCACTTTTGATATCTGCTGCGATCTGAACTTAAATAACTGCACGCTGTGCAGTTGATGTATTTGAAGGAGTGTATAAAGGAAATGATCTTTCCTCAACGCAGGAAATGGAATCAGTTCCTGCTTGACTGAATGTCAGATTTGTCTTTGTAGAATTGCATTTTGATGCTTCCAGCAAATAAGTGGTCAATAACTCAAAATATAAATCACATTGTATCTTCAAAAAAAAAAGTTAAAAAAAAAATGTATATATACAAAACCAAATTTGCCCAGAAAAAGCACCGGTTTAGTTTGCTAATGTGGTAATTAATTTGTAACGGTCTGACAAATCCAATCCAAAACCATTTGCCATGTTAAACATCTTATATTGTCCTTCTGCATCTGAATCTGTATCTCTGCCACTTCATTTTCCCCACATAAGATGATTCTGCCAGGGAGATTCTTTCACTCACTCAGTCAGTGCCCACTTCATTTCCCATGCTGCCTGCGTGGGCTCCATAGATCACGGCTGTCAGCGTGGATGTCGCTA
>NW_015759983.1:0-581 GCF_001515625.1 Sinocyclocheilus rhinocerous
TCTGATGGCTAACAGACGGAAGTTCATGGACCGGATACGTAACACCTTGTATGCACAAAAGCTCCTTTGGTCATTCTGCTAAACATCTCCTTTTGTGTTCCTCGCAACAGAATAGTCATTTGTCCATCTCTTTCCTGTTGTCCTCTGTTACATGCCTGCATCTCAGTCCTTCATTCGGTCTGTCCATCTTTGTCTTCCTCCTTTCAGTTCCCACGGTTTACGTAACATTTTGATTTCCACTGAGAAGTCTCTCGCTGTCTCACTACTCTCACTGTCTCTCTCTCTCTCTCTCTCCCTCCTCCACTCGCTCTATCATTTCTTTCATTCTGACTCACTCCTTTGGGTCTATTTTTATACCTTCCATCTCTTTCTCTCTCTCTCTCCCACACTGTATGTACTTAACGCTGTGAGGCTGAATGTATGCATATACAGTGAGTCTCAGAAGACGCAGGGGAAGCGATACATCACTAGTAGGGATCTAACAATTTATCATAATTTTTCTTTTGATGTTTATATAATTGTACTTCTCGATAAGCTTGTCAATCTTCTCTTCAGCTCGTTCAAGGGTTTGTGGCTGTAAA
>NW_015759984.1:0-581 GCF_001515625.1 Sinocyclocheilus rhinocerous
CTCAAAAACTTTAAGTAATATTTTCTGTGAAATAAAAACGCTTCATCATCCACAATTTTGCTTCTCAAGTAGATTAATCTTGTTTTAAGTATATTTTTTCATGGAATTAAAATAGTGATAAAGAAAATACATTTTTATCAGTGCAGCATGTAAAGATGAGATTCTTGTTCTCTGGCATTATGTTCTGTTATGACTGACCTTACAATCTGTTGACACTTTTAAAGAGTAAATGTCCTCGTGCTTCCAGCTATCAAGATGAAACAGAAGTCTACTGTAGCTGTTAAAATGGAAAGGTCAGACTCATTTAATGTCTGGAATTGTGTTGAGCAGAATATTCAATATGTACGCCCAGCTGATGATTCTTACTTTCATAAATATTTCAAACAACAGCCCTTTTGTTCAGGACAATCAGTCCTCATGTTTGGAAAAGAACATACCGTTCACAAAATCTTTACAACTCACTGAACACCTACATTGTGATGTAAATGCCTTTTAATAAGTTATATGTAAACAACTGGCTTTACATAAGAAATCCCACACTCTCAGAAATAAAGGTACAACAGCTGTCACTGGGGCGGTAC
>NW_015759985.1:0-581 GCF_001515625.1 Sinocyclocheilus rhinocerous
TGATCGGGACATTCTAGACTCATTCAGGAGATGCGTAATAGCGCCACTGAGTGTATAACAGTGAAAACACGGAAACACTGAAAATTCCATGTTTGGCGGGGAAGTGTTGTCCATGAATGATAATGGAAAATTCTGTGTTTGGCGGGGAAAGAGCTAAGAATGATGTCAATAGTGGAGGTATGGTATGAGAACAAACTCTTCTAAAAGTGGGGGAACATGTCCCCAGTTATAATCTTGTTTGTGTAAATTATTTCTAAATACACTTTTTGTAAAGTTTATTTGGTTTCATGATATTTGTGTTCATGTTTCCTGTTTCCTCAATTCCGTTGGTTACTAACATGCCCTGGTTTGTTTGTACAGTTACCAATTGAGTTCACCTTTGTCTAGTTTAACCCTGTGTATATATTGCCCTGTGTTTTTATCTTGAGTTGACGGTTGTTGTCTGTGCATGTTTTTGTAAAGCTGTTGTCTTTTCTGATTGTCTTTTTCAATAATCGAGTGGATTATTCAATAAAACTGCTGAAAGCTACAATAATGACAAAATGATGTTATAGCCCTGGTAGAACATATTTTTAACATCA
>NW_015759986.1:0-581 GCF_001515625.1 Sinocyclocheilus rhinocerous
GGCTACTTACAGTTTGTTTGACCTTATTTTACACACAGGGCCTTTCAAAGCGAAGAGAGTCAGTAAATCTCTTGGTAATGTTCGCTATTAGTAGGCTATATGAAACATTTTGGTGTCGATATCAGCAGTTTGTCTTTTGGGAGGCGTGACAGACAGATGCACGGCAAGTCAATTCGAAATGCTTTTGATAAAACTCAAAGCAAGACTGAGCCATCAAATGACGTTGTGCTGTGCTTTTGTCAAAAGCAAGACTGCAGAAACGTGCTGTCGCAAGTCATAAAAGCCATCAGGATAACTATGTAGTGTGCATGGCCTGAATGTACTTTTTCTGTCATGGTTTAATCACCATCATGTCATTTCAAACCTGTATGACCGACTTGTAGTGGAACACACAAGAAGATATTTTGAAGAACACTGGGAAACTAAAAACACTGGACCGGATATTTTGAATAATGTGACTCTACCATTGAATAAGTGTTTATTCAAGGTAACTAACTAAATATTTGAACAAACTTTAAAGGTACAGTTCACCAAAAATGAAAATTAGGCAATAATTTACTCACCCTGATGTTGTTCCAGAC
>NW_015759987.1:0-581 GCF_001515625.1 Sinocyclocheilus rhinocerous
TGAATCTGGAAAAAAAGGATTTAAGCATGAACAAGCTATGGTCAAAGTTTTTCCATTTAAGGGGTCTTCAACGTGTTGGACACACCTCCCTAGTAGAAACTATATCAGGCAAGCATAAAAATATTAAGAGTCTTATTTTTGTTACATAATTCTTTCCAAAAATATCATATTAAATAATATGATATCACACCTGTGTAGGGCTGGGTAAAAAATAATGATTTCTTGATTCTAACAGATTCTAATCTTTATTAGCGGATATGCACTTTTAAATCCCAAGAATCAATCTTTTAGTCTTCGCTATTTTCAGATGATGAATGAACAGAACGTTATACAGCGCATACCATCCAATAAATAGCAATAATCTTTGAGGTTTGTAATTTTTGATATAAAACAAAGTCTCATATTTCAAATTCTGTCCATTTTATAATGAAATGCAAACAATAAGTATCATTTTGGAACTTTTTTTGTGGCATGGCAGATCGATGTAAAGCCTCAGATCAAACGAAGCTGCAGCAGGGAGTGCACATGAATGTGTAATGCTGATTTAAAATCCAACAATCAAATAATTCCTAGATTTATTT
>NW_015759988.1:0-581 GCF_001515625.1 Sinocyclocheilus rhinocerous
TAAAATAAAGCCTGTGGTAAACATAAGATACGTTGATGTTTTGTTCTACAACGTAAACTGCACACATTCACAATCCAAACGGTCTTATCTAGTTACTTTTTACAAATAAACGTTTTTGAAAAATGTTACTGCTTCAAAAATTACATTTTCAGTGTGAGTGTGTGCAGTTTACGTTTTAGATTAAAACAACACTGTATCGTCTAATTAATGTTTACCACAAGCTTTATTGTACTCATAAATTGAAAAGCCCCATGGGAAAATCTAGAAGGAACCAGCAACGTCTTCCAGGTTCTGATCTCATACCTGCACCACTCTATAATTTCTCGACTGGTGAAATGAAATGGTAATTATCAAACTGTCATCAGCAAATGAAAATTTGTGGTGGCACAGATCTATCTATCTATCTGTCTATCTGTCTGTCTGTCTGTCATTGATTGATCTAATGTTCTTATTTTCTGTCGTTCTATCTGTCTTTAGGTTCTAACAACGATAGAGGCTTTACTGGTGATGAAACTGAGTATGGAGTGTCGGTGACATCCACTGCTGTTGCTGTACTGGACAGCAAGCTCACGCAGATCTTC
>NW_015759989.1:0-581 GCF_001515625.1 Sinocyclocheilus rhinocerous
TGTGTGTGTGTAGTATGCATGCAGTCCCACAGATTTAGCTGCTGTGCCCTTTTAGATCTGTTCTTTGATGTAGTGTGCAAACAAAGAGCCATATATACAGTATGTGTATATATTGTACCCTTTCAGCCCCATCTGGTTGGCATGCTGCACTACAGCTCATGCCAATGGTTGCATCCCAGTTTACATATTATCTGGATAATATGCTGAAGATAATTTGTCAGATGAATGGAGGATATACTGTTTTTTTAAGGCAGTGTTCCACTAGCCGATTTTTCAACTGATTTCCAGTCGTAAGGTTCATTTATATCGTTGTTACAAGATGCTGTCTCTATTTTTTTTTAATCTGTATTTTTCTAAATCTCTCTCTCTCTTTCTCTCTGTCTCTACTGAACATATTCTATATATTGAGCTCTGAAGGAATACACATACAGTCATATGCATTTATGGGATGAAAAGGTGAATTGCATCATAATTCAGTTCATTACATATTTTTGCATGGTGCTCCTGTTTTTATTTCGGTTAGCTTCATGTGAGAGGAAATGTGCCGAAGAAGTAATAATGAATTTTAAGGTTGTAATTTG
>NW_015759990.1:0-581 GCF_001515625.1 Sinocyclocheilus rhinocerous
GAGCGATCTGGTTTCGTTTGGTGGGAGCGAGTGTGACGGCATGGACGACAGCATGTCGTTGGAGGCTTCAGATGCGGAGGAGCCGCAGGAGCAGGAGCTGTATGTCGACCCCGCCCCCCTGCCATCTGCACAGTCCAGCACAGCCAGCACAGGCATGGACTATTCCGCGTCCTGTCTTAAGCTGTGGAGGAGCTGGGTTTGGAGTGGTCTCTGCCAAAGGAGCCCACCCGCAGCCGCTTGGATGAGTGGTTCTTCCTGGGGCGCAGTCAGGCCCCTTGACAACGAGCTTCACCATTCTTCCCGGAGGTCCAGGACGAGATCACCAAGTCTTGGCGCGCCCCCTACTCTGCCCGCCTTCGTGCCTCATCTTCATCCGCCCTCACGTCTGCCGACGGTGCTGAAGAAAAGGGGTACGACAGACTGCCTCTCCTAGTCAGTGAGTCAGTGGCCGCACATCTCTGCCCGCCCAAGGCCATCGGCTGGAAGGCAAAGGCCGCCCACCCGACTTCAGCTCTCGCCGGACGAGACTACTCGTCTGCTGGAAAAGCGGCCTCGGCGCATCATTTTGGAGTGGTCTCTGC
>NW_015759991.1:0-581 GCF_001515625.1 Sinocyclocheilus rhinocerous
AGCAAACTATCCCTTTAAATGTTAGTGGAAATGTTGTGCTTGTCTAAGAGGCTGATGAGGCAGCTCTCCTGTCAAAATGCCAGTCCTCCCTCTTGATTGCTAGGGGATTCAGAGGATTCAGCACACTCTCAAGCATCCAGCATCTTCTTTAACTTCATGCAACATGACATGTCAAAAATCCTTCTGTAATAATCAGATTTCCCTAAATCGCACAATCCTAGATTAAAAAGGCAGGGGAGAGAGGGTAAAAAGAAAGTGAGAAAGACTGTGCTATGATGTGTAAAACTTGTGTTTTTTTAAGCCAGTGAAAGAAAGTGGCTGAGCAGTGAAGCAATGAGGAATGAAGACACTAAGTTATCGGTGCACTCACTGAGCCGTGTGTGCTGCTCTGACACCTGCTGGAGGTTCAGAGCACTGCAGGATGGGAACCAAAAACACAGCAGAGGTGGAATAAACTGCTAGAGGTCAACCTAATCCCTCTTCTCCTTTATGGAGAACAGATTTCCCTTCATGTTGAATAAGAAATAGCTATTTTTATGGTTTAATGCCACCTGATTAGGCTACACCGTAGATGATCTTAG
>NW_015759992.1:0-581 GCF_001515625.1 Sinocyclocheilus rhinocerous
GCCGTGGCGCAGCGGGACAGTCCTCCGGAGACGCCGCAGTTCACCAAAGCGCTGTGCATCATCCTGCACCTGCTGTTCCTGCTGGAGAAGCTGGAGAGCGCTCCGGAGCAGGAGCACCAGAAGCGGCAGACCGTGTACCGGCTGCTGAAGCTCCACCCGCGGGCGCGGAGCGGCTACACACCGCTGCACATGGCTGTGGACAAGGACACCACGTCTGTGGGCCGTTACCCGGTGGGGCGGTTCCCGTCGCTGTGTGTGGCGAGTCTGCTGCTGGAGTGCGGCGCTGATGTGGACTCGCGCGACTGCGAGAACAACACGCCGCTGCACATCGCCGCCGCTAACGGCTGTCCGGAGATCATGGCGGCGCTGATCCGGGCCGGAGCGCACTTCGACGCCACGAACGCGCAGCACAAGACGGCCTACGAGCTGCTGGACGAGCAGAGCAGCGGGCGACACGCGCTACACCCGCTCAACCACGTCACGCTGCAGTGTCTGGCGGCCCGTGCCATCGAGAGACACAGGCTGCCCTACAGAGGGCTGATCTCAGAGCAGATGGAGGCCTTCATCGAGCTGCACTGACC
>NW_015759993.1:0-578 GCF_001515625.1 Sinocyclocheilus rhinocerous
CACACACACACACACACACACACACACATACAGACACACACACACCATCAAACTTTGACTTTGTTTTCTCTGCATTATTTGACTGTGCTTCTAACCTAGTAACATTATAAATGCCATAAGTGTGACTTTTGATCACTTTAATGGATCCTTGCTGAATATAAGTATTAATTTCTTTTATTTTATATTATATTATATTACCTGGGCGATGGCATGGACTGAAGCTCGTTCTTGCTGGTTTTTAGGGGTGTTCGTGGTTTTTCAGCCACAGACACGGTTATAGAGGGTCCGACTTCACTGAACAACTCCTGATCATTCAGTTCCTACAAAACATACACATATTCAACACAAAAGAGCATTAAACATCATAATAACCCGAAGAATTCAAGTCATGCAGAATCTCAGGGGAAATGAATGTAATATACACTGAGGCCAGAAGTATTTGGACTGCATGTAAACATGACTTTCTCAGTCTCTTTGCACCAGCTGGTGTTTTTAGTGTAATCCACAGCTTTTTGCCAAATGTTTAGCTTTACATTGTTGAAATGTTAAGGCTTTGTGAGTTCCCAGCATGCATTGCA
>NW_015759994.1:0-581 GCF_001515625.1 Sinocyclocheilus rhinocerous
CGGTTCTTACGTTAACTACCGCCATCTTGCCTTGCTGTGTGACACCATGACCTGCAGGGGTCACTTGATGGCCATCACTCGTCATGGTATCAACAGGCAGGACACTGGACCGCTGATGAAGTGCTCTTTTGAAGAGACGGTGAGGCTCTATTTACTGTTTTAGAATGTTATTAAGGTTGATCTTGTAAAGAAATGTTTTAAAAATGTTATTCCTCCCTCTTCTGTAGGTGGATGTGTTGATGGAAGCCTCATCTCATGGTGAATGTGACCCAATGAAAGGAGTGTCTGAGAATATCATGCTGGGACAGCTGGCTCCTGCAGGCACTGGTTGCTTTGACCTGCTGTTGGATGCTGAGAAGTGCAAGTATGGCATGGAGATTCCCACCAATATCCCTGGTATCAGTGTCGCAGGACGTAAGTCAAACTTATTTCCTCTTTTGAATGCTTAAAGGCTTAAACCTTGTACATTGTCCCCAAATTTAAAACTTTGGTTAATCATTGCTTTTTCCACCACAGCCACGGGTATGTTCTTTGGCTCTGCCCCCAGCCCCATGAGTGGCATGTCTCCTGCCATGACTCCC
>NW_015759995.1:0-581 GCF_001515625.1 Sinocyclocheilus rhinocerous
ACTTTAAGACTTTTGAAGACCAAGTAAAGAAAATTTAAGGACCAAATTAAAAATAACAATATTGTCAATATATTCTCTAAATGAAAATGTCCTTGGAGCAGAAATATTGTTGTATTAGCAACAGTTTAAAAACACAACTTCCAACAGATCTCCATTACATTTCAATTCATTTTCAATTCAATTCGTTCTGCAAAAAAACCTTATTTAGAATATGGAAATAACTTTTATCTTACATTCTGATCACACTAAAAAAAAACCCGCACTGTTCTACCTCAGTGTCTTGTTTCCAGTGCAAATGACTAAAGTTTCTTAATTCAAGACACATTTACTTTTAGAAGCAAAGATATCTTGCTTTCAATTGATCAAAATAAAGTGAAATTATGATTTAAACAAAAATATCTGCCAACGGTCTCAAAACAAACAAAAACTGTCTGTCTGTTTGTTTTTAAGCATAAACTCACTTAATTTTGCTCTATTTCTCAGAAAACAAGTCTTCAAATATCTTCCATATTTTGCTTCTCAGGTAAATGTATCTTGATTTAAAGGGTTAGTTCACCCAAAAATGAAAATTACCCCATGAT
>NW_015759996.1:0-582 GCF_001515625.1 Sinocyclocheilus rhinocerous
AAAAAAAAAAAAAAAAACACCTAACTAACCAACATATAGCGCTGCAATGTGTGAATATCTGAAAGGATAACTTTGCCCATTTTTTAACCAGCTTTGAATTGTTACAAAAATGTCTGTTGGAGGCTATTGAAGTTGTCCTTGAACACTAATTATTAATATGTTGTAAATGTACGTTAGAAATAACATACATAATGTATGCTTTTTCAAACATCTCACAATGTGAACTGACCAAGCAGGTTAGTTAACTTTTTGAGAAACGAGGTGCATAAAAATAGCATCCTGAGCTGCTAACAGGCTCTGTCACATTCCTTTTGTATAGATGGTTGCTCAGATGTGACAACCACTTATTAATTTGGCAGGTGATTTATCCAAAGCAACATATAGTGTAGTATAAATTTGAACAGTGTGAGATCAAACCCACAATCTTGGCATTGCTAGCACTGAACTTTAACAGTTAAACAACAGGAGCACCTTTACGTTGGTAATATCATGCTGCTATTTTGAATAAACATTGATACTTTTATATGCTAGTATTGTAATGAAATGTATGGTAAAATGTAGTAGAACAAAAAGGTTGTACAA
>NW_015759997.1:0-582 GCF_001515625.1 Sinocyclocheilus rhinocerous
AAAATCGATGTGGAAGTCTGTGTAACTGTTTTTCATTCCCATGAGGCAATACTTCTGCACAAAAGGTTTGGGGAAGAACGAGTCATCAGGCCAGTAGTTCTCCACCCAGGACATCTTCCGCACAATTTCAGGAACCTCCACCAAATCGCCCATCCTAAAACAGATCAGAAGACAAAAATCAAACTTCAAACAAGCATTTATATGCGTTGAATGTATAATGAAACAACACCTATTTGAATGCTAGTTAAGTGTTATCACTTTGCAATTTTAACCAGTAAAAAAATACAAATTAAGTTATGTTGCATAGAAATGAAAATGATGATTTCCCACACAGACATACCTTGTATCAGAGAACTCCAGGCTGATGAGATTCAACACTTTTGGTCGTTCAGGTTGGTAGTAATATTTCACAAACTCTCCCAGCTTGAGCTTGCTGTCTGCCTGTCTTGCGACATCAATCACATCAATGACTTTATTTGCACCTGGAAAAAGAAAGTGGGACATTTTCAAATTGGGTGTGTGTTTACTAGGGCTGGGTATCGTTCAAATTTTTTTGACTTCGATACCGGTTGCTGAACGATA
>NW_015759998.1:0-581 GCF_001515625.1 Sinocyclocheilus rhinocerous
TTTACTTGAGTATATTTTTTCAGTACTCTTTCCACCACTGCCAGCCCATAGGTTAAGAAACAGCTATGATTTCAGTCAGCGCCTGTCCTATATTTTATACTTCTTGTCTTCAACTGGCTGGCTCATCAATGAATTCAATTTGTTCTACTGCATAAAAGAAAGTAAGCCGGACCAATGTTCTTGTGGGTAGAAGAAATGTATTAAAGGTGCAGTATAATTTTTCTATACCAACGCTGACCTTCTTATGCCCCATCCTTCTAAAGAAACTGTTTGACCAGACCCTAAACCTGATGATAAATGTGCTAACTTAACAGACTGAAGATCCCATGAACCTTCTGAAGTGAGCTGTGAAAATGGGGTCCACAGGAACCTTCTGAGAAAAACCAATCAAATGGGTTAGATGAATCCTTACAAATGGATTTTCAGCTTATGCACAGTTGTGTACAGTGGTGTTAAATGAATCTGACTAAAAGAAAATTATTTTTGCAATAACCACTAAACCTTTGACCATCACTACACTGTGCTGGCATCAGGACTTATGTATCACTGCGGTATCTCTTTCTTCTCACATGATAATAATT
>NW_015759999.1:0-579 GCF_001515625.1 Sinocyclocheilus rhinocerous
AATAATGTTCTTTTTAGCAGCATCATATGACCCCTTTAAATCACTATAAGTTGGTCTTTTGACACTGTGACACTGTCAGAATATTAATTTGTTGGAGTGACCTGACATGCCAACTTCTGACTCAACCAATCATGTGATTTGGGGGGCGGGGCTATCTGTTTGACTGACCAGTAGCAGGGAAGCAGCGTAGAATGCGTGGTGAAAATTTGCTTAGAAATAATTGGTACTTTTGCAATTCTGTTTGGCACCACTAATGGTGCAAAAATGATGCACTCTCTCCCAAAACTATTGCGTTTCCTGGAAAAGCTTTGTGGTCTCTTGCAAAACATTTGCGTTCCCAAGAGAAAGCTTGCATTCACTTGCAAAACAGTTGCGTTCTTTCGCAAAACTATTGTTGTCCCAAGAAATTTTACATTCTCTTGCAATAAATTTGCAATCTCCAGAAAAACTTTGTGTTCTCTCGCAAAATATTTACGAACTCCTAAGAAAGAAACATTTGCGTTCGCTCACAAAACTGTTGTGTTCCCCAAAAAACTTTGCATTCTCTTGCCAAACATTTGTGTTCCCCAGAGAAATTAT
>NW_015760000.1:0-582 GCF_001515625.1 Sinocyclocheilus rhinocerous
AAAAAACACTCTGATGCGCCAAGCTACCAGAACCGAACTGAACCATGGACTAACTGTATTGTTGCATCCCTAGTTGATATACAGAGGTAATTAGGTGATTTCACGTAAATTATTATTTTTTTGTTCTGATCCCTCGTGCACAAACCAAAACGAAAACCGGTTTGTGCTATAAAAAAGATTGGGGACCCCTGCTCTAGACCTGTTCTTAGCTGTAATGTGATTTTTTTTCATCATGCTACTATTGACTGTTCAAGTGTCTTTTTTGAAGCAACATTTACTTACCCTAATCTAGCTGAAAAACTCTCAAAGTCTACATCCAACTGCTTTATTTATTATGTTTGTAATTATTTATTTGTTTTAGCATTAATGTTCCAAAACAGTTAAATACACTGATCAGCCACAACAATAAAACCACTTAAAAGCCCTATTCAGATGGTAATTGTTTCTCATGTGGACATCAGTAAATTTCATTATTTAAATCTCCTGTTTAAAAATAGGAAAATAGACATGCTCTAGTTGAAATGATTTTCTGTCTCACATTTTATCTCTCAAAATGATGGATGTCATTAAAAATGTGGAGAT
>NW_015760001.1:0-582 GCF_001515625.1 Sinocyclocheilus rhinocerous
CCAGCTCATTCCTGGACCCCCGCTGGCGATATGTCGGCCCACCTCAAACTCCCGCGTGACAGGATTGCCCATGACAGCACTGGTCATGTCAGCCGTCACCTTGGTGACGGTGCTCTTTAATTTATTGAGCATGGACTCCATGATTTCACTGGCTGTCAACCTGCAACAGGAAGTACAAACAGTACATGAGTTATATATATATATGAGTTATATTTAATCATGTTGTCACGCTTCTTGTTGGTCAAAGACAGCAAACTGGATACTGGATATAATACTAGAAACTAATAATACTCTTAAAACATTTTTGTTAATTAACTTAAAAAAAGCTGAAATAAAATAAAATACCATTTTTACACTTTTCACTTAGTTTAGGTTGAAGCACTACAGCTACTAATGGAAAATAAATAAACTAGCCTAATAATGGAAAATAAAAAATAAAGAATTGAATAGTATAATAAATCACTAAACATTGTTTTAATTAAAATGAAGTATAACAATAACAGCTAATTGAAAATATTAATAAAAGCTATAATAATATGTAAATAATACTCAAATAACACTGGATGATTTATGTAACAGTTT
>NW_015760002.1:0-581 GCF_001515625.1 Sinocyclocheilus rhinocerous
AATCTCCCCAAAAAGACAGACATAACAGAAACCCTTTTAAAACCAACTATAACATAATATTAAACACTAACAGATCTCCCCATTTAAGGTCAACTAGAACATTTGTTAGGTTTTACAGTGTGCCAACCTGTGGTTTATCCCCAAAAGGTAAGATTAATAATGAATTTATTGGGTTGTTTCAAATATTAAACATTACAAAATTATAAAACGTACAACTTATAATAAATACTGTATATTTTAATATATTTACTTAATCTTTTTCACTACATCAACATCCCTAATGGAGTTGGTTACTGTTGAAACAGACGCCGCTCTTTCCCATGCATGCCGCTTACAGTGGGCTGTGATCCAACCTCCCAAAGAATATTTTCATTCATGCGCTTGTTTCATGTATAAAAACCTCCAGGCCATGTCAACTGAAGGCTTTGTTTCTTTTCTTCTCTTCCATGTCAAATTAGCCAAATATCACTTCCCAGCAGGAAATTTTCATATGACTGTTAATGCTGGATAAGTAACGTTAATAATCTATTATACTGTACTTTCAAATAAATAATTGGGATGGCATTGCTACATTAAAAAAA
>NW_015760003.1:0-582 GCF_001515625.1 Sinocyclocheilus rhinocerous
GGTTGAATCTTTTGGTTTAGTGTGATTTTGGGCAGTGAAAATTACCTATGCACTGACTTTTTATAACGCAGTTTACTCTTAAATACTTTAAAAAAAGCTAGAAACCGGTATATATTATCCATATTCAGGATGGTTGACCCCAAAATAGTTTTTTTTATTTGCGTTATCAAAAATCTGTATGACTTGCACAAAAGGAGATGTTAGGAAGAATGTTAGAGACTAACAACCTTAGTCACCATTCACTTTCATTGAATCTGTCTTCCATATAATGAAAGTGAATGGTGACTGTCATTCTGCCTAACGTAGCCTTTTGTGTTCCAATGAAGAAAGAAAGTCAAACAGGTTTGGAATGACACAAGGGTGAATAAATAATGACAGAATTTCATTTTAGGTGAACTATCTCTTTAATTGACAAACCCATATTGGACTAGTAATACCTGTGTCCTGTTCAGGAACATTTGTGTGTGAACACAACCTCTGATGAAGACCACGGTCAGGTCACGTCAGTGCGTGATTTATTCCAAAAAATCAAGCAGAAACACAGCGAGAATGAGAGAGGGCAAAAAATCTCCCTCCTTGTCT
>NW_015760004.1:0-582 GCF_001515625.1 Sinocyclocheilus rhinocerous
AAACAGTCAGTGCTCGTCTGGAATTTCACAGCAGGTAGGAGTGCACAATTCATCTACATAACCAGTGCATTTATACAGTTTTGTATTACAAAAACATTATGCAAAAAGTTATGCAAAGTAGTTTCAGAATATGCCTTGTTCACATTAGCCTTGTTCACACGGTCTGCCCAAATCCAATTATTTGTGTATCCGATTGGAATCCGATCTAAATTACTGACGGTCCACACTGTGCATCGCAACTGTTCAGATCCGATTTGTGTCCTGTTGCGCTTTTGTTTTCCAGAATATCTGCTTTGGTTTCTATGGCAATGATGTTGCATTGGTATGTCTACGCTAAAAACAACAATAACAGCAATACAGTCTGCAATACAGAGATGTTGTTTTACAACATGATAACATGTTGCTGTCTCACTGGATTATATTATGTTTTATGAGGCAGTGGCAGAAATGTAGGAAGCTGGAATGTGCATATTTATTATGTGCTGCGGTCTCAAAACTCAAAGAGATGTGTAGACCAGCTCTATATTGTCATTTTCCGCTTAACTTGCACTTCGCAACAACACAACCTTGTTTCTGCAAAGA
>NW_015760005.1:0-582 GCF_001515625.1 Sinocyclocheilus rhinocerous
CCAGCAGCACTATGTACTAAGCTGTAAATCTAGACATATTTACATATATATATATATGTAAACGAAATTTACTTCAATTTAAATGGTCTATTTAAAGTTTCACGCATTGTTGCTTTAATTTATTGTATTGATTTCATTCTGGCAATGAGCAATAATATATTATTTGAAAACTTTCCGGTCTTTGTCTGAGTCTCTTGTGAAAATACAACACAAACACACACATTTATAATGGCTTTAAATTGAAGAACTACAATACATGTACACACACTTTACTTGTGTGTGCTATCTAAATGGAGACAAACAATAAACTTCTATTGATTTTAAATACAGCTAATTATAAAAAAAAACTCTAACAAGCTAAACTTTTACATTATTAAAATATATACACACATATACAGTATATATATATATATATATTACTTTATTTAAATATTTTTACGAATGAATTTCCAAAATGTGAGGTTTTCTCGGATTTTATATACTGAAAGTAATATATATAGATACCCAGCTAACAGAAAAAATTATCGGAACGTTCTTCCAGTAATGTTAATATAACATTCATTCAAAGTTATTTGGTCTTTA
>NW_015760006.1:0-580 GCF_001515625.1 Sinocyclocheilus rhinocerous
AAATAATGTTCTTTTTAGCAACATCATATGACCCCTTTAACTTACCAAAACCACATGGTAAGACTTAATTTTGTGGATTATCATTAATTATTATTATTTGATTATAACTTAAAGGGACTTTGATAATAATAATATAAAATGATCACAATAAAAATACTATTATTATTATTATTAGAAATTCTTAAAGGAACATACTACAATTTTAAATAACTATTCTTTGTGAATTTAAGTTTTTAGAAGTTTGGCTATAGCCATTACAAAACAAAATTAAATAAATAAATTACTAAATGGGTGTAAATATATCTTGTATAATTTCACTCTATTCTTAAACCAAAATTGACCATGAATCCACATTCCTGGAGGGAACTAAAAAATAAAAGAAATATATATGTATAAAAAATGGCAAAATATTCTTAAAACATATCAGAGGCCATTTTAATATATAAAATGTAACCAGGTTTACATTTATGAAGCAGCTTTTTTTTTTCTTTTTCAGTTTTGTTGCAGAAAATGTCACCAGTTCCAAAAGAACCCCTGGTGTCTGACTTCATTACATGTAGGAACATTGTTGTCCAGAAAC
>NW_015760007.1:0-582 GCF_001515625.1 Sinocyclocheilus rhinocerous
AGCACCACTTATGTTTTATTAAAAAAATATAACTAGTTTTTATGTTATATAATGTTATATAATTAGTTATATAAAAATAGTTTATTATTATTATTATTTATTCATTTTATTTGACAGTATTGAAAAGGAAAGTACCACATTTTCATCAAAATACGAACAAATATAAATTATAAAATAATATTAAATATTTATTTATTAATTTTAAATAAACATATTTACTTACTTACTTATTTATTTGTTTTGTTTGTTTGCCAGTGTTAAGAAGGAAAGGCCCACTTATGTTTTTGATCAAAAAATGAAAAGATTATATAATTCTAAAATATTTATCATCATCATCATCTTATTATTATTTTGTTATTGTCCAGTTTTAAGAAGGAAAGCACCACTTATGTTTTCTTCATAAAATATAACAAAAAGTTATTTTAAAAATGTTATAGAACTGCAAAATGTTAATAATAACAAAAATAATAGTTTATTCTTATTCTTCTCATTATAATGATATCAATTGGAGATCATACTTTGGCTTCCACAGGTGTGTGAACATTCTGACCAGGTGGACCACTCTGTAATCAGGCAATTAAC
>NW_015760008.1:0-582 GCF_001515625.1 Sinocyclocheilus rhinocerous
AAATATGGAGGTATAACGTTTTTTTTTACAATGTTGACTTTGAGATATTTAAACTTGCACTGAAACTATCCATGTTTCATAAACGAGTCCTCTTGTATTGGAAAATGTTGTTTAAACATAATTTCAGTCCTCATAATGTATCCTTATGGAATAATCGTATTTTATTTCAAAGAAAGACTGGTGGCAAAGTGGTATTTGGTCAGTGCTGCACATTATGGATAAGAATAGATGTTTTGTCAGTTATAATGATTTCTGCACTAAATTTAATTTTCAGTGTGTGAAAAAAGATTATTTGAAAGTTATTAAAAGTATTCCTTTACCATTAATTAATATGTTAAAGGGGATTTTTAACATAATCCTCTATCATAAGATTTTGGATCTTAGATTAGACAAAATAAATTGTGTAGACAAGAAATGTACTAATAAGTTTATAAGACATTTTATTGTGCAGGAATGCTATCCTGGTCCTATAAGAAGAAATTATATTTTTAAACATCTAAGTAGAAGATCAGTTAAGGAATTTAGAAGCAAATATCTGTTATTTCCTCTTCCTCCAAAATGTAAAGAAGTGCATTTTAAAAT
>NW_015760009.1:0-582 GCF_001515625.1 Sinocyclocheilus rhinocerous
AACAACTGTTGAGTTCATTAAACACATACTGACCTTTTGTGACAATATGCCCCAATAGCAACACATGTTGTCATACTATATGGGGTAAGTTGTCACAGTAAAACAATTCTGAAACCCAAAATGTACGATTTATGACACATCAAATGTAAAAATGCTTTAAAAAAAAATCTGAATTCCTATATATAATGCTTTTGTAGTGCTGTTCTGCAGTGCTCATGGCAATAAAGTTTCAGAGTCAATTTATTTACTTTAGAAGATAAATGTTCTATATGGGGTTGGGGTAAGTTGTAACAATGAAACCTTCGATTATTATAGGAGTTTCAGCACATTTTAATGAGTAAAACACTTATGAAACACAAATGTATTTCTTACAAATTTATGATTTGACACACTGAATGAAAAAAAAATATAATAATAAATTAAAGCAAACAACTAGCACTAATTTCCTAATGCATTAATAATAATATATAATGCTTTTGCGGTGTTGTTCTGCAGTGCTCGTGGCAATGAAGTTTCAGAGTCAATTTCTTTACTAAATGAACATTTACAAAATACTACTGAGGTCATTAAACACATGTTGAC
>NW_015760010.1:0-582 GCF_001515625.1 Sinocyclocheilus rhinocerous
AAAAAAAATTAGAATTGTGCAGAAATATGTTTAGAGGTTGCATATGAAGCACTGCAACACAAATAAAGCTAAATAAATGTATTTATTTATCTGAGACTTGGATATTACATATTTTTCTTAATATATGGAAGAGAATGGAACTCATTTATGAATATATGCATACAAAAGAAAACATATTTTAAGCATTGAGCATTTAATATATTTAAAACAGGCAAAAATAATACCATAACAACACTTTAGAAAAAATATAGTAAGTAATATATATAGGAAATGCCAAACAATAAGCATTTCAGTTTTAATATACATTTTATTTTATGAATACAAAATAAAAAAACAGACAAAAATAAAGATATGAACATTATAACATGAACATTATGTGAAATACCATAAATGACTAATTAAGATTTTTTGGTATAAAATGCTTTAAGTTCAGAAACATAGATATTATTTGGATATTATTTATTACATATTATATTCATATTTATTACATATGCATATTGATATATGGAAGTGAACTTAACACTTATTTAATTGGTTTATATTTATTTAAATCACATACACACACACACACACACACATATA
>NW_015760011.1:0-581 GCF_001515625.1 Sinocyclocheilus rhinocerous
AATAATGATCTTTAAAATAGCATCATATGACCCCTTTAAAATGTCCTAAATATTTCAAATATCACAGAAGTTCTTTAGAAGTTCATAGAAGTCCAAATTGGAATTCTTTGTAGAACTTTAAGTGAAACTCTTTAAAATGTCGTCTTTATTTAATTTTTTTTATAGTCTCTGTGTTGATACAAAATTGGTCTTGAATTCTCTAAAGTGTCTTATTTAATTTTTCAATCTGTTTCTCAGGCCATTCAGAATCATCTGGGGGAGGAGTTACTGCAGGACCTCATCAACTTCTGTCTCAGCTACATGGGGCTCATCAAACTACCCAAGAAACGGTAACAATTACACACACTCCAGAGATGTGTGATCACCTGTAATGTCATTACCAAATGTAATCATTTAAACCAAATCTCTCTCTCTCAGAGGGACGTTCATTGAGTTTCGTAATGGCATGATCAACATCTCACCCATCGGACGCAGCTGCACGCTCGAAGAGCGAATCGAGTTCTCTGAGATCGACAAGGTATTCTCAGTTTACAAGAACTGTGTTATTTTTCCAGAATTGGCCAAAGGTTGAGGATTTGTTC
>NW_015760012.1:0-581 GCF_001515625.1 Sinocyclocheilus rhinocerous
CTTCAGTGTCACATGTTCCTTCAGAAATCATTCTGATATGCTGATCTGCTTAAAAAACATTTATTATTATCATTGCTGAAAACTGCTTCATATTGTGGAAACTGTGATACATTTTTCAAGATTCTTTGATGAATAGAAAATTCAAAAACTTTTATTAGAAATGTTTTGTAACATTATAAACATCTTTACTTTGGAAATATGTATCTGCCACACACACAAAAATAAATAAATAAAAATGGTAATTGCAAATTTTCTCACAGTTCAGAGAAAAAAGGGTCAGAATTGCGAGATGTAAACTCTGTGAATAAAACGGGCCTTCCATACTTTACCGTCACTTTTCAATGAAATGATGAATAAAAGTATTAACTGCCTTAAAAAAATCTTACTGACCCCAGATTTTTGAATGGTATTACAAAACATATAGTCATATGATTTATGTGCACTTTGCAAATTGGTTCAAACAAATTGGGACTCACTGTGGGAGGATCTGATAGAGCAGAGCCTCAGCTTTACGTTTCTCCTCATGGTACGCCTGCGTCCTCTCCTCCACCAGCTCCTCCAGGTTATTGGCATACTGCTCC
>NW_015760013.1:0-582 GCF_001515625.1 Sinocyclocheilus rhinocerous
GAAACCAGTTGTATCATTCTTGGTACAGTTATAGGCATGTACCAGCGGTTGAACATGGTCACGCCATCTCAATTTGTCTTCTTCTTCGAGAGTACCAAGCATTTGAAGAAGTGTGCGGTTAAATCGTTCTACGGGATTCCCGCGCGGGTGGTAAGGAGTTGTTCGAGTCTTCTTTATCCCTAACAAGAGACAAAGATCCTTAATCACCGCAGACTCAAAGTCACGACATTGGTCGCTGTGCAAACATTCTGGAATCCCGTAATGCACAAAGAAATGTTTCCACAGAGTTTTGGCAACTGTCTTTGCTCTCTGATCAGCCGTAAGGACTTCCACTGCATATTTAGTAAAATGGTCTGTGATAACTAGGATGTTCTTCGTACCACGGCCATCAGGTTCTAGAGAGAGATAGTCCATACAGACTAGTTCTAGTGGCCTACTGGTTTCTATATTTACTAAGGGGAATGCTCTTTCGGCCTTGGCCTTCCTCCTGATGCACCTCTCACAAGTATTGACTTTGCGTTCAACATCTAAGAACATCCTCGGCCAGTAAAAGCGTGTGCGGACCAGATCTAAGGTCCGTTC
>NW_015760014.1:0-582 GCF_001515625.1 Sinocyclocheilus rhinocerous
CTAAACATTAATGTTTGAAATTTTTTTTTTTACCTTTTATTTATTTATTTGCTTTTGTTTTGTTTTTATTTTGGGCTTTTTAATTGGATTTTTAATTACATTTAAATTTTTCATTTATTTATTCATATAATTATTTCAGAACGCTATAAATGAACCATTTGTACATTGATTCCCTCAATGTGAATTTTAAGCATCCAAAACAACTGGACCAATGGCAAATAGAAAACAATTGTTATTTTTGCATTTTTTTATGGTGACGCTAGTAGCATGGAAATGACTCACTTCAGTTGTAAACATCATGTTTTTTCCTGTTGTTTTGAGGCCGGTTAGTATTTGGCCCCTGGTTAACTCCACTGCATGTTGTGTTCTCTGGCAATATGAGGTCACAACGCCCGTGTGTTTTTCTTCATAACAGTCCAGCTATAAAAGCCCATAAAGGCCTGTGTCTCATAGGGCCGAATGTACGACCCCTGCTAATAAGAAGCATAAATCTCAAGGCGAGCTACAGTTGGTTTTCACAAACTACATTTAAACGCTGTTTTATCGACACTCAGACAGGACCTGCCCCTTCCATGCCTGTCA
>NW_015760015.1:0-582 GCF_001515625.1 Sinocyclocheilus rhinocerous
AATTTGGCGCTAATGTTTTGAGAACATTAGTAAAAACCAGACAACTTTGAACAAACATTCTAGTAACATTACTGGAAGAACGTTTGTACATAACTTTGAGAGAAACTTCTCAGAACCTTAACCAAACTTCTGAAAACATTCTCTTTTAGATGAGAAATGAGAATATGGAACTAGGATTTTCACTTATTATAAAACATAAAATATTTTGTTAGTCAATGTTTACTGTAAATTAGTTTACTTTTTAACTTCAACAAGACATGAATGTTTATTGTGATGTATTTTTAAATGTGTCAAGCATATCAAGACAAAACACAATTTAAATAAGTTGTTTCTATTATAGGAAGTGTTATTTGCTTCTAGACAAACTGAACATAACAGGTTCAATTAGACTAATATAAAAACACTATAAATAGTTGCTGCTCAGGTTATGGTTCTAGTTTAGGGACAAAAGCGACATAAATGTGCATTTCCTCAATTGGAAATTATGTGTGTGCGTGTAAACACAGAGCTAAGCGTGTGAACATACAGGCTGATGATGTACAGGGCCGTGTGTGTGTGTGTTTGTGTGAGTGTGAGTGTTGT
>NW_015760016.1:0-582 GCF_001515625.1 Sinocyclocheilus rhinocerous
ACTGTGGTTACACATGGTAATGAATATGTAAAAAAATTGAGAACAACTGTTCATTATTTGATTAGACTGCTGTATATCAAATCCAGTGTCTATTGGATCCAATAACTAAAGTAATCAACCCATTCATCGTACTAGCTTTGCATACTGTTAGCATAGTATTCTAGCTTAGCCTGTATCAATGTGCTATTTTGATGAGATCTTTAAAAAATTCATGCATCCTGTTTTGGAGTCATTATCAGTGTACTCCAAGGCATCTTGGGATTGTGATTGCCAGTTTGTCACAGAAGTAGCCTGAAATATTTAGACATTCACCAACCCGAGGCCGGAACATAATCCGAGACCACCTGGAACAAAAATACCCATTTACATTCTGATCGGGTCTTGATGTTCTCCATGGAGCGAGTTTGGGCACAATGCAGTTTTGATTTGGTATTACATTTTAAGAGCACCATTTCAGAAGACATTATTTGCGCTTTGATAAGACTGAGAACATAGCCTTTCCTGATTACTTAGAGTAAAATCCTACCTGGTTTTACCACAAACAAATTACATACAATTTTTGTTGTAACATGAACTTTTTTT
>NW_015760017.1:0-582 GCF_001515625.1 Sinocyclocheilus rhinocerous
TTATATTAATATAAAAATATAAGTATATAAGTATATATATACTTATATTAATATTATTTACTGTTTATTAACATCGTTGTAATTTTTATATTATTATTATTATTTATATAATCTTCATTAATCTCTTTTAGTTGCTGTTTATTAATATCATTAATATTATTATTAATTGTTTTAAAAATATTCATAGATGATTTTCTTTTATTTACTGTTTTTAAAATATTAGTAGCTTATACTCTTTATTAATAATTCTCTTTTAGTTAGTTTATTAATATCATAA
Source organism: Sinocyclocheilus rhinocerous (assembly GCF_001515625.1). Taxonomy (NCBI): domain Eukaryota; kingdom Metazoa; phylum Chordata; class Actinopteri; order Cypriniformes; family Cyprinidae; genus Sinocyclocheilus; species Sinocyclocheilus rhinocerous. Next base: position 278 of record NW_015760017.1, read on the forward strand.
ATATTATTATTATTATTGTTAATATTTTAAATAAAATATTTATTGATTTTTTTGTTATTTACTGTTATTAAAATATTAGTAGTTTATGTAATCTTCAGTAATAATTCTCTTTTAGTTACTCTTTATTAATATCATCAATATTATTATTATTAATTGTTTAAAATATTCATTGATAATTTTCTTTTATTTATTGTTTTTAAAAAATGTGTAGTTTATATAATCTTCAGTAATAATTCTCTTTTGCTAATAGTCTGATTAATAGCCGTTGTTTTTGTATGTTGTGTCTCAGGCGGGTTATTACGGCA
>NW_015760018.1:0-582 GCF_001515625.1 Sinocyclocheilus rhinocerous
AAAATGACAGCTACATGGCAGATGGCGTAAATTAACAGCACATTTTTATTTTTGAGTGAACTATTCTGGTATAAGGATAAAAAATTATAACGGGCATGTGGAGCACCAAACTCTCCATTTGAGAAGCCTGAAAATATTCAGTGTTTGTACAATTCAACTTCAACCAAAGAAAAAGATGTTCCTATGACACATAAGTAGTTTTTGGTATATGGTATTGTGGAAGAGCGAGTAAATGAGTCTCTTACTTCTTCCAGATCTGCTGCCAGTGCCACCATCGCGCCGCTGTCCTATGGTGTGCTCCACAATCACTCGCTTCCCACACAGGTCTTTGCCGTTCAGATCGCACACAGCGTCATCTGCATCTCGGGGGTCATCAAACTCCACAAAGCCATATCTGAAGAGATGGAGAGATTTATGATATAACAAACACAAAATCCAGCCGTCTCTAATCATCAAATCAGACGTTTCAGATATTTAATTTAATTTTTAAAGACATCTTTAAATGGCTAGATAAGTAAAATGTTCTGTTGTACGGATATATTTGTGACCCTGGAGCACAAAACCAGTCATAAGTCGCTGGGG
>NW_015760019.1:0-582 GCF_001515625.1 Sinocyclocheilus rhinocerous
TGCTTTGCATAGCAGTAATTCATCCAACATTCTGCTTTTTGAAGTTGTGAACTGACTGTTTAAAATAGTTCACAGCATTGTTTTGCAAAATGGACATGGTTGAGTAGTAGTAAGGGATGTGTGTTAAAGCACGATCAGTGCACTGTGTCTCAGGCCTTAGTGAGTCTTAATTAAAGCGCAGTGCCTCAGTAACTTACAATTAATAAAACATCGATGAATAAACTCTATCGCCTTGCAAAGCTGAAAGGTACACATCAAAGAAAACACGAACAAATAAATGAAGGAAAAAAGAGAAGTCAGTTAATCAGCCACATATTCATTTAGGCCACCAGTACACAAACGCCATCCTGAATGTTTGTATTGATACCTGTATATCTTGCTAATTAAAATAAATGGATAGTATCGGCTCTGAATGCTGATTGGTCAATATGGCATTCCAGCTTCCAGTGCTGAAATACATGGTATAGTAACATTGCATAGCACATATATAGGCCAGTTGTTAACCTTAAGAGGTTTACATGCCAGAAACTAGAAGAGCAGCTAGTGAATTTGCTTTAAAAAGAATGTGAGGACATGATATAC
>NW_015760020.1:0-582 GCF_001515625.1 Sinocyclocheilus rhinocerous
TCTGTTGTACAGTGAAAAACAAAATAGAAAAAAAAGAATATGGGTCATGTTCTATCTACGTACTCTACTTTCGTGGCATGTTTGTGGCTGCCAAGTCTAAGCTATTGAAGCATACAACATCCGGTAGGTGACACTTGCTCTCTCTCATTGGCAATCGCAGGTATTACGTCAGAGTCGCTGAGAGATCAAGAGTCGTCGGGAGCAGTTAAATAATCGTAATGACATCACGTAATAGAGGATTTTTTGGAGTTGCGACAAGCCTCGATTCGGGCCACGCCCCCTTGATTGTTCAGGGGTGCAAATCAGGCTTAAAATCGGCCTTAAAATCAAGTGTGTGGCCAGCCTAACTTAGATTCTCACCAACCAAGGAAGCACAAATAATAATTTGCTCCCTAAAATTTTTGATAATTTGCTAAAAAAAATTTTGAACATCATGATGGCATATTTTTCATACTCGCATAAAAACATAGCATGTCACCAGTTTACAAAGACTTATATAAACTGTCGATTTGAGTAATTATGGCTGCTAATTATAAAACCAAATGAACATAAAACACAAATACAGCTGTAAATAATTTTAGA
>NW_015760021.1:0-582 GCF_001515625.1 Sinocyclocheilus rhinocerous
AAGAGCTAACACAAGACAGTCCTGCAGCAATGAATGGGCTGACACCAGTTTGATGGTTCTTGTAAGCTACTGCACTGAAAGCTTCGTCTGTTCGCAAGGTGCATCCCTGTTCATTAAATACCACTCTTCTTGTGATGTAAGCACCTTTGGTGATGCACCTCTCACAACTGTGATAGGCATTATGATTCTTAATGCGCTTCAGATAAGCTCTTGCTGGTGCGTCGCAGATCAATGCTTTAACATGAACAGTGTAGGTCTTCTCTTCATGAATTAGCCCATTCTCTGTGAGATGTTTACACTCCATCAAAAAGTCATCAAGATATTCCTCAAGAGGATATGGTTTGTTGTCCCCACAAAAGAGAGCTACCATAAATGGCTCAAAGTTGTGAAACTTCGCCAATATTGGCCAGAACTGGACTTTACTGCTTTTGAAGAGTGGGACACCATCAATATTGATGCTGAGGTTTACTGAAACATGATCAAGTATGAAAGACGTTGTCTGACTTAGTAAACGACAAATCCCCTTTTCTAACCCATAATAAATGTATTGCCCACTACATTTCGGCTCAGATCCTACGGCTC
>NW_015760022.1:0-582 GCF_001515625.1 Sinocyclocheilus rhinocerous
AGCTATCTAATCTCAAGGTCAAATCAGAATATTTATTGTAAAAATATTTCTGTAACAGCTGCCAAAAAATAATCTATGTATTTATAGCTCCACTTTGATTTGTGATATAGCCTATTTTCAAGAGAATTATTATTTTTTTTTTTCAAAACATCCCCCCCCTCTGGTTTGTTCACAAAGCGCACCCTTTATATATAGGCTATATATATAAGAGGTCGCCCTCTTTATAGGCCAGACTCCGCCCCTTCTTTGGACATACCATTTTTAAAATAATACATTTCTCACTAGACTCTTTAAACATATAAAATAGACATTTTTTAAACACAAAACGCGGCACCAACAATGACATCATAAGTGGGTGCCGTTCAATTGCTCGGTTTCGCCGGCGCCACGAGCAAGACTGACCAATACTAGTGACAAACAACAAACAAACAAACAAATAAACAAACATGAAATTCACAAGACATAACCGAGACAAAATGCATGTGTTACAGTATGAATTATCGGGATGAAACTAGAACAGGGAAATGTAGTGTGGCTTGTGCATATATATAGCCTATAGTTTCATCCCGATCATTCATACAT
>NW_015760023.1:0-582 GCF_001515625.1 Sinocyclocheilus rhinocerous
ACAGACACTCCCTACAGAATGAAAGCACAAGGAAGGAAATATCAGATTTACCAGTATAGACATTATCATGATTCATAGAGCATCTAAGTCAGGAATGCACTGGTGTCACAAAAATATCTTTAAAAAAACGGAATAATTAGCAGTTTGGCTTGTGTTTGCTTTCTAAATGAGTCATGTAAGGTTCTCTGTCTTTTACAGTCAACAGCTGTGACTAAAAAGATCTGAAAAGAACCGCAGGAAATGGATCATCAAGCAAGCGAGCTGAACTTGAGAAACGAACCATTCAGCTTGTTTTGTGAATCAGATCAGGAACTAGGTCAAAAGAATGATTTGTTCATGAATCTAATCGAACCAATCCGGATCTCAAATTAACGGCTCGCTCAGGTAATTGAACTCAAAGCTAACGTACAGATTTAGGACACTTTATAACATCCTTTTTGGTGCTTGACAGATGTATAGACAAGAGCTGTATGAGAAATTCATTACAAAAAACTGGATTATTACAGTGAACAGTCTTGCTGCATGTTTGCAGGCAATCTAAGCCAATTTAAGTGAAATAGTATAAGCATGTGTGTGTGTGTG
>NW_015760024.1:0-582 GCF_001515625.1 Sinocyclocheilus rhinocerous
GTTAGTACGGAAAACATTCACAGCATGCAGCCCTGCACAGCACTCAAGTTTCTCTTCTTTCAGTATTATGCATATTAATGTGTAGCATTTCTTTTTCTAAAGTTGCAAGAAGCCTCATACAAGTGCCCATGCAATGCATGCAGGCTAATATTTACACAGTGGTCAGTCACTGATGATTCTTTCTTTCGTGCATTGCAGAGTTGTTTTATCCAGCTCAAAGCTCAAGATGACACTTCAGAATGGATCAGTCACATCCACCCGCAGCTGCTTCAGCACAGCGGACAAGAACAACAACCTGCGCTGGGACCTGACCCCAGAAGAGATCAGAAATCGGACACAGAGACTGATCCAGCGGATAAAGCAAGCCTATGACTCAGTGGGCTCGGTGGACATTGGGAAGGTGTGCTTTGAGAATACACTGCAAGTCATTGCAGACGCAAAAGCAGAGTACGCCGGTGAGTGGCGACCGGTGGAATGATGCCATGCATGATATTAATGTGAAGTTCTGTCATCTGCGTCTGTTTTTGTGCTGCACTCTTCACTGTTCTGTGCTCTGTTTCAGCTTCACGGCATGTGTTGGAC
>NW_015760025.1:0-582 GCF_001515625.1 Sinocyclocheilus rhinocerous
TGATAGTGCATTATTATAATAGGCTAAAATATAGCTTTAAGTTGATAGTTTTACCACATCACATTTTTATTACATTCAAAATTCAAAACTATGTAAAACCAACATGTGCACAAAGTCTGCGTTTCTAGTGACCTGATGAGCTTTAAGCTCAATTTTTAAAAGATTTTCCTTTTTCTTATTTGTCATTGACTCTCCTGTAGCTCCTGCCAAGATACTGAAAGTTCCCAAGGAGAAGAAAGTTCAGATCGGATTGGAGGTTACGTTGGAGTGCAATGCCACTGGCAACCCAATCCCATCCATAACTTGGCTTGAAAATGGCAATACGGTAAATCCTCTTTCATTCATTTTTCTCTATCTTTCCCAACTTCCTCTGCACCTTTCACCTCTCAACTTCATGCTTGCTTTGGCTCTACAGAGCAAATTACTTGTACTTTCATCTCATCTTACTGGACCAGAGAGCAGAGCTCAGTACATTCATGTTAAATGTCAGACGGCATTTCTCGAATGTGCTGCCAGTACAATGACGGGAGGCCTGCATTCTGCAGATGCTTCGGTCTGTGCTGCTATTAACAGGATTCAAAC
>NW_015760026.1:0-582 GCF_001515625.1 Sinocyclocheilus rhinocerous
CCCTTCTTATTCTAAAACAGCCAATCAGAGAGCAGGACGCAATGATAGCCGCCTCTCCAACCAGAAACAGGTACTCGTTTAACATTTTTTTTTAATTTAACTCACCTTCTGTTAAAATTGAGTTCTGAGAGCTCTGAGTCACTGCCTGTTTTGTAATGAAATTTCAAGGAGGCCTAATAGCAATAACAGTTGGTTGAATTCATTAATTTCAGATTTTTTTATTAATCTGTTACAGGAATTTTCATTGGATTCAGCTAAAGGACGGACAGATGATGTTTCTTCACTAGCTGGTTACCGCAGGGCCAAAAGTCTGGATCGCAGAGCCACAGAGACACTCATGACTGTAAGACCACACAAATACAAAAATAACACACATTAATATCTTTTAATTATGGCTATCATTGACAAGAATTTTTAATTGCAATATAGTATGTATGGTAATGTATTATATCAAATAGTGCTGGTTATGAGACATAACAGGTATAAAGTTTTAGGATTTTAGATTATTTTTTATTTATTAAATTATAAACAACAAAATAGAACTTTTATGTTGGTAAATATTAAGGGTAAGTGAAAATGAAG
>NW_015760027.1:0-582 GCF_001515625.1 Sinocyclocheilus rhinocerous
ATGTATCTCTGGTAGGACATGTAACGTGCTGTCTGTATTTTGACAGTTTACTTGTGAGGTTTGCTTTATTAAATTAATGTTCGGCAAAACGTCCGAGTAATCAAAAGATTGCAGAATGACTACCAACTTATACCTGAAATGTCACATAAAAAGTCTTTAATGTTTATTATAAAAAGAAGGATTTTTTTATTCTATAAAAATAAATTATTACATTTTTATAGAGAAATTCTTTAATATGTAATCCCCCCCCTTTATTTTGCCAAGTATTATACATTTTGAATTTGCTTTTGGGAAAAATTAAGGTAATTTGGGAAAAACAAAACCGTGTGTTACAAATTGTTCAGTCTTCAAGTACGGTATGTTCAAAAAAAAATTTTTTTAATTAATTTTGTATGTTAACCCTCTGTTTTAATCTGATTTGTTAATTTAGTTAACATTTAGTTAATTCTATAAGAAAACGGAAAGAGAGAAAAAAATCCTAATTTTGTCTATTAAGAAAAAGTGTTTTATGGCCAAAATTTGCTATGTTAGATTTTTATTGATGGATCTGGGTCTTAAGGTTTTTTTTTTTTTTTTTTTTTA
>NW_015760028.1:0-582 GCF_001515625.1 Sinocyclocheilus rhinocerous
ATTTACAAACAAATTATTTGTATAGCTGAAACAGCAGACCCAATACCCAATAATGAATTGCTACTGACTTATCAGATTATGCGTCATATATTTAAAGTTCCCATTGAGAATATAAGGGTTAATTTTTCAGGCTGATGTAAATCGCTATAGATAATAAGATATTATTTACCTTCCAATACATTAGCACCAAGTGTATTCTCTAACTCTTCAATCTCCCTCTGTATCCGCAGACGCTCTGCCTCCAAGTCATCACGCTCCTAGAGGCAATTACAAGCAATATAAGAATAAAAAAATAATAAAAAAAACATTACAAGAAGAATAGTACATTTTATTTCTATAGTGTGTTTAATTTCTATAGTAACCATTAGGCTTTCTAGATTCTTACCACTCCTTCAACTTCAGGTCCACTGTCATCAGATTCATCATCTGTCCCGGAAACATTATATATTACATTAATGTAAAGCACGGAGCACAAGTCAAAAACAAGGCTCCTACACTTTTTGGCCAAAACAATTCCATAACCTTTCCATCACCATTCCAGTCATTTGGGAATGGTGGGTAAAGATTTCATCAAAACAAATT
>NW_015760029.1:0-582 GCF_001515625.1 Sinocyclocheilus rhinocerous
ATGTTCTTGATTTTCTTTTTCTTAAGTTAGAAAATAAGAAGGAAATAGTACTCAGGGAAACTGTTGTCATTAAAAAGTTTTGTGAATGCAGCTCCTAGAAATGTCAGTCTTTTTCAAATACATTCAGCCAGACCATCAACTAAAGAGAGACGTTGAAAGTGGTGCTTACACACGAAAATGTTTAATATCTCCATGAAAAGAACTGGCCATTAATCTACTATTTCTTTCTCTTCTTTTTCTCTTCTTCCTCTTTCAACCAAACAATGTTTTAAATTCCACTTTCAAATACCATGGAACGAATTGGTTCACAATTTTGTCTTTTACAAGTTAACTGAAAGTCTTTAAGAGAAAAAAAGCAGTAATCAAGGATTAAACAATTGAAACAATCGCAACAATCCTTCAAAGCGGAAAATGGAACAAAAGGAAACAGCTGCATCAAGAATCAATAAGCAAATAATGACACATTTACTGCTGGTTTAATTTCAAACACACCGGGGGTCGCGTCGTCTTACAGTTAATTGAACAAATGCTTTGTGCATTTCTAAGCAGCAATAAATGTTAAAATTTGGATTTTATGCCACA
>NW_015760030.1:0-582 GCF_001515625.1 Sinocyclocheilus rhinocerous
AGAACAGATGTGGCTCCGTTACACAGGGGTCCGTACACCACATAACTGTGACCCGTAATCCAACCGATGTCAGCAACACAGCCAAACACATCTCCAGGTGTGTAGTCAAACACATACTGCAACAACAGACAAATCATACTGCTATACATAATAATATATATACTACCAGTCAAAAGACTGGAATGCATTTTTGAAAGAATGACTACATTTGATCAATTTTACTGTAAAAAATAGTAATACTGTGCAATATTATTACCATTAAAAATTTTAAATAACCAAACCAGCATATTAGAATGAGCTGTGTGTGTGTGTGTGTTTGTTTGTTTGTGTGACAGCTTCTGGGTGATCAGAGAAGCACAGAGACACACCTGATGTGTGAGGGAAGCGTAGAGCAGGTAACCAGCCTGTGTGTGCACGATGCCCTTGGGTTTACCCGTACTGCCTGAGGTATACAGCATGAACAGCATCTCCTCGCTGTCCATGGGCTCTGGAGCACACACTGGAGACTGTCCCACCATCACCTGACACAGACAGAAAAAGTACACTGCATTTTATTTACATTATCAGCACCATATGTTATTC
>NW_015760031.1:0-582 GCF_001515625.1 Sinocyclocheilus rhinocerous
GCCCTCCAAAGAGCTTCACACACAAAATAGGCAACTTCATGACTCTGAGTATCGCAGAAGGAGACCTGCACCATTTCACAGCCGACGCTTTGACCTGTCCAATGAATGCCAATCTAGCTTTCAGTAACCCTGTGGCTCAGTGCTTTCTCCAGTTCGGAGGAGACGAGATTACAGAGGTGTGTAAAACTCAGCAGAAGCAACAGCAGAGTCTTCTGCCTGGAGACGTGGTGCTCAGTGATGCTGGGAAACTCAGCGCCGGGACGCTCATTTACGCCGTGTTGCCTCAGAAAGGACAGAGGCTGGACTCTCACTACCTTCAGTCAGGCGTGTACAACAGCCTCCTGAAAGCCGAAGGAAAAGGATGCGCCTCGATTGCACTCCCAGCAGTCGGTTGTGAAAGCTTCGGCTTCTCTGTCAAAGACAGCTGCGTGGCGCTCCGAGCCGCTGTACTGCAGTTCTGCAGCGACCGTCAGAATTCTCCTAAAAACATCAGACGCATCAGTATAGTGGATTCAGACGAGGAGATCGTTGAGGAGTACAACGCTCTGATCCAGGAACTAGTATGATCCCTCCTATGCAAAC
>NW_015760032.1:0-577 GCF_001515625.1 Sinocyclocheilus rhinocerous
AATGATGCTGAAAATACAGCTTTGATCACAGAAATAAATTACAGTCTACAATATATTCACATAGAAACAATTATTTTAAAGAACACTTACAAGGATACAAGGATTAATACAATATTGTAACATTATTTTTATTAAAATATTTCGCCACATGTAGACTATTGGACTATATTATTTGGTGGAGACAGTGTTTATTTTGATTGCTATTACTGTTAGTAATGCATGTGTTTATTGAACATAATATTTTATCACACTGCTGTTGTGCGTGTGTGCCGACAGTACATCTGGAGTGTGTGTGTGTGTGTGTCAGTGATCTCACCTGAGTGCTGATACAGTCACCCGACTGGAAGAATATGACATTTTTCCCTCTTCTGTCCTACTAATTAGAGCTGAGAATTCTGTCGTCTCTTTCCATGAGCTTTAATTGACCTTTACCAGTGCTCTCCAGGGAACGAACACACACATACACACACTCTCTCTCTCTCACACACACAAACACACATCCCTGCATCTGGCTGTAGTTAGAGCTCACACTCACACACACACACACACACACACACACACATACACACTCACACAC
>NW_015760033.1:0-582 GCF_001515625.1 Sinocyclocheilus rhinocerous
GAAAATACAGCTGCGCATCACAGAAATATATTACAGTTTAACAGAAACTCTCATAGAAAACAGCTATTTTTAATTTAGCAGACAATATTTCACATTTTTACCGTATTTCTGATCACATACTTGCAACACTAGTGAGCAGAAGAAACTCTTTTGAGAGCACGTGTTGCATATTATATAATTTTTCACCACATCAGACAGGCCACACAAACCGACAACTCTCTCCACACAAGTGTGACTAAAGCAGAGGCCATTTGATAAGCTTTATCTTTCCCTTTATAGCAAAACGATCCATCAGTATCATAAAGCATCTTTAACTACCTTCAAAATGCCTGAAATGATCATCATTTCTCCCAAATCTTTCATCTTCTCGCCCACGTACAGTACAATGGCGTTACGGAGCCGCGTGTAATCGGATGAGACACCAAAGCACGGCCGAGCAAAGGCAGCCCAGCTGGGACATGTGTCCCGATCCGGCCCTTCTACACCTTCTTGTGGTCTTTTTTTATGCGTTTGACCTCAGGCTGCGACGCTAAAGTCTCATCTGCTCTTGGAGACTCGCTTCTTTCTCTAGGAATAATGATA
>NW_015760034.1:0-582 GCF_001515625.1 Sinocyclocheilus rhinocerous
CACTCACCGAAGCAAGAGCTTTTCCGATCTCATCACCTGAGCTGCTTGTGACTGAACCTCTGCTTGCTGTGGTAGAGAACGGGAGTACTTATTAACTTAATTCATTACATCAATGTCACAACTATTCAAGTGATCCATAATTTGCTATCAGCTAAGTCTGAATGAAAGATTACAGTTCAAGTTCAGACTAGTCCAAGGCCAAAAATGATTTCACAAGAAGAATCAACTTCAAGTACCAATCTCAACCCAATTACAAGCTCATTTCACAACCTAGAGGACATTAAATTAAAAAGACGAAGGTGATTTACCCAAAATGCTGTTGGATCCATTCATGGAGGATGTGTGGCTATAAGCCGCGGAGCCCGAATGGAAACCATTCACGTCCGCTCCATGCAAGGGATAGTTCTGTGGAGATAAACACAGTTATTGGAACTTCTGAATTGAGTCACAATTTAAGCCCTTCTCTAAAACCTTCGAAATTTTCAGAAGACATACCATTCTGTCTTGTGGGTTTATCGCAGAGAAGGAGCCTGGCTGACTGATGTGTGGCGAATTCCCCAGCATAGCCGTGTATCCCGACTG
>NW_015760035.1:0-582 GCF_001515625.1 Sinocyclocheilus rhinocerous
AGTGTTCTCGATGATGAAATTAGCCACCTGATCCAAGAACATGGGACTCAGGTCATTCTTCTCCAGGAAGTTGTGAGCTGTCAGCCAGGGGTCATCTGTCACATTGTAAGGCAGCTTCAAGCCAGGACCTCCCTCATTCACATCGATAGAGAAGACGAAGTCATACTCCTTTAGGCAGGGAAATCACAAGGGTTAAATCATGATTTAACTATATAAACTATATGATTTAACTCATCAACTATAGTCAACACTGGACATTTAAGAGCTCTCACACAAGACTACCAGTGTTGACCATAAAAATATTACTTGCATCAATTTATGAACAACAACTGCAGTTGACGGCTAACAGTGACTATATCATACTTACATACTATGCACAACATCTATTGGATCAATACCACGGGTCTCACCTTGCCTTCATACATCACTCGCTTTGAATTTTGCTGAGAAGACCCGCCCACTACATCTCCGATCTTCACCCAGCGTCCGTCACTCACGCTCCACTGATACGCTTCAACATTAGAACCTTCCTTTATGAGCCGCGTCTGGCCATCCCGATTCCCTACACATAGACAATAATAA
>NW_015760036.1:0-582 GCF_001515625.1 Sinocyclocheilus rhinocerous
CCATATATGGTTTTGACTTGACCTTAGCAAGTAATATGTCTGAGTAAATGAGATCACTAGGTCAGAGATGATTACTGTTTGTATGGTTTACAAAGTGCTTGTCTCAGCATTAAAGGTTAAAATATACACTGATTCGTACTGTAAATGTAACTTAGTCAAGCTAGCATGGCGGTTTGAGATATTAATGCTTTAGTTGTTTAAAGCGAGGAATGTTGAGGTCCCACTTTATTATTATGAATGAAAGTTACTCACGCAGAGAGTGCCACTCATCCTGACGAATGGTCTTGGTGATGTTGTAAGAGAGATTCTTGGGTATTGTGGCCGAGGAGTAGTGGTACTTGATATAAGAGCATCTTGCAATAGACCCTGCAAGTAGAGAAGGAAAAAACAGTTTACGTACTAGTAAAACCAGAAACGTGTTTATAATGAAATGATTCACCCAACAGTAATAATTTGCTAGCAGTTTTCATACCCTCAGATCATCCAAGAGATTAGTTTGTTTAGATTTAGAGAAATTTAGCATTATATCACTTGCTAACCAATGGATCCTCTGCGGTGAATGGGTGCCGTCAGAATGAGAGA
>NW_015760037.1:0-582 GCF_001515625.1 Sinocyclocheilus rhinocerous
TAGCTTTGTTCTCAGAAGATGGAATGTAACCTATTATGAATGAAGTTGACCACAGAGCCTAAATAACGTTATTACCCAGCTACCAGGAAATGTGTTTAGAACTTTGGCTAACATTCTGGCAAGATTCTGAGCAAACGTTCTTTCACGTTAATAGAACGTTTGTTTAAAGTGATCTGGTCTTTAATGATGTTATCAAAATGTTAACACAAAAATGTTATTTATACATTGTTCAATGAACGTTTTTCTGAACCATTTTAGCTGGATGTTAGTCGAATGTTTTTTTTTAAATGCTGCTACTTAGTACTTACTAATTGTTTCAACTTTTAAAAGTAACATTCGCATAATGATTGCAAAATGATGTAATGGAACATTATCATTGGACATTGAAAAACGGTAATTACACTCACAATGTGATGTAATACTTCCAAAAAAATTTGAATCCTAACCTACATCTCCATACCGAAATGGCCAGACAGTGGCTCATCTTTTATAAATGTTTAAAATATTTTTGTCGGGGAAGTTTATTTTTGAAAACGTAGAGAGGTTCAAAGACGGGCGTTTTCCCGGTCTTGCGACCAAAGA
>NW_015760038.1:0-582 GCF_001515625.1 Sinocyclocheilus rhinocerous
CCACCTGCTTCCAGAGCGGCTGCAAGCTGGCGCTGCGGTCAAACATGTCTAGGACAGTCACATTAGTGCCCGGGTGAGACTGTCACCAGACAATCACACACACAAAACACACAAATCAATCACATATGAACAGACAACAAACTGTCCTCTGCAACATTTTCAATGCATGGGTTTGTAGTTGTTTGGCTCATGTCACGTAATTTCCAGAGTCATGAGGAACTACAACAACAAAACATCTTTCTATAGCAATAAATGACCTATATTATTTCATTTCAGTAAATAACATTTTAATAATTTTAAATAATAAATGATAAAATAATTTTTTAACATATCCTTAGACATATCTTGGAGTTCCATGTATTGTACGTTTAATATGACAGTTATCCTGTTAGATAAAACGTTAGGTAGACTATGAAAACGACAGTTATACCATGTTTTACTCTCACTGTACCATGGTACCATCACAAGTCTTTTTGTCCTTAATAAAAGTCTCTATTGTGGAGTTATTGTCTGTATATTGACCCTGTGCAAATATACAGATTCGATACTCTTCAGCAGCTCGAAACAGTTAAAACAGAGTAA
>NW_015760039.1:0-582 GCF_001515625.1 Sinocyclocheilus rhinocerous
GATCACGTATGATAGTTTACACCCGGCTGAGAGTAACACTACAGCTCCATACGGGAGATAGAGGTTACGGCTTTATTTGAGTGTGTTCCTCCACCAGAACCTCATGGGTTTCTCTGAAAAGCGCTTCGTGTTGTTGCTCTGCAGTGACTCTAGTCTTCATCTGGTTTTGTGGTTGATGACTGATCTCTCCACTTCTGTCTTTGTGATCTCAGCAACTATTTTTGGAGCAGTTTCTCTGAAACTAGCATGTTAAGCTGCTTATTTCAAGTAATTAAACAACACAGAGGCTGAAAATGTAGTTATCTGCACTACAAACAACAGGCAGATAACTACACTGAAGCTATTTAGGACAACAATATCATAGAGACATTTCTTAGATTACAGTATTTGTAAAAAAGCAGAAGTGGTCTGTTTTCATGCTACAAAAACAATGGCCTCAGATTTGAATTTGAACATGTAAATTAACACAACATACTACTGTATTATATTACTATATACTATTGTAACAAGTAACACAAAAAATACTGCATTAAAAACTGCAGTGATTAGCAGCAGTATTTAACTACTAATACTCGAAAGTTT
>NW_015760040.1:0-582 GCF_001515625.1 Sinocyclocheilus rhinocerous
TATAAGCTCGATACCATAGAGCCCCCCCCCCACCCCCCACATAACAAATCCCAATTTAACCCCTGCTTATAGTGTTAAACTTTCTTCCTTCAAACGTTATACCATAAAGCTGAACATACATAGAAGGGCTCCCCCATAGAGTCTGATGGACATCCTGGTGGTGGTGATCTCAAATATTAGTTCGTAGAGCTGGCTGGGAAAAGCCAGGGCCTACAACACAGAGAAGAAGGTCACATAATGAAGGTAATGGTACAGAAACTGGCATTAAATCTGCAAAAAATTCTTTAAGATGACAGAAAAACAAGAAATGTCAATTCTAAATTCAAAAATGAAAAGCAGGTTTGGGGTTGATGGTATTTTGTTTTACATTTTTGAAAGAAGTCTCTAATGCTCAACAAGGCTTTATGTGAAAAAAATACAATAAAAACTGTGATAATGTGAAAAATTATTACAATTTAAAATAACCATTTCCTGTTTCAATATATTGTATTTTAAATGTAGAAATTGTAGAAATTGAATAAATTGTAATTTATTCCCTGATGGCAAAGATGAATTTTCAGCAGCCATTACTCCAGTCTTCAG
>NW_015760041.1:0-582 GCF_001515625.1 Sinocyclocheilus rhinocerous
GGTAACTCCTCAGTCACGTCGAACCACAGCCACTGTATGTTCTGATGTAACAACCACTACATACTCTTCTCTTACTGTGGAAACTCTGAGCATGCATTCAGTCAATGTCCCAAGATTCCAGCCCTCACCAAAGAACAGCTCTCTGAGTGAATACAAACCAACAGGAAATGCTGGCGTTTTGGACAGACTCATCAGGCTGCTCACTGCAATCTCAACAAACCATGTCCGCTATGTCAGAGAAGGCATATTCGAATCCACCATTAGGTAAATGAGAGGCCTGTCATAGAGGCAGCAAACACAGAGACTTGCTTAATCAGTTCAGCAACACATACACTATACCTAAACAAACCAGTTAGTATTAAAAGAGTTGTACTCAAAGTCACCTGGGTGCTCCTACACCATGGCAATTGCACACTGGACACATTCGCAATCCTCGATTATGGCTCTGAGTGCACCATGCTCCTGTCATAGGCAGCACAGAAGCTTGGTCTACAAGGGACTCAAGAAAGCTTTGCTCTGAGAACAATCTGTCATGATGTGCAAACTCTTGATGGAGCTTCAGTCTCATTCTTCATTTTTCCA
>NW_015760042.1:0-582 GCF_001515625.1 Sinocyclocheilus rhinocerous
CAGTTGTGCTGCCCGATATTTTATGGAAAGCAGCAAAATCATTCATAATAAACAACCGTTAATAATTTAATACAACTGCACTGTGTTGTGGGATAGTAGTGTGAATAGAGTTGTTTCATTTGAAGTCTGCATTAGTGTTTCTTTTGGCCTTATTTACTTTTAATTAATTTTCTCTCACCCATAATAATAGGGTTGTGAAACATAATTGCACTGTTCCATGATGAAAATAAGCTAAGCAATATGATTGACTTTTAAGACTGATAATACTTTGCAATTGACAGTATATTGGGCAGTACTGTATGTTAAAGAAGAGAAATAATATAATATTTTATAAGCAATTAAGTGGGCAGGGGTGTTGTGATATGCAGTGATATTGTTGTGAGCGAGTTGTTATCTCCGGTGAACTTTAATTATGAGTTGTCCACTGCATGCAGTGAAATCAACACAGCATACTAAACCCAACGATGAATATATATATAAAAAAAAGGAAATAGTTTGCCTAAAATTTAAAATTACCTGTAAATGTGCTCACCTCAGGCCACCCAAGATCAGGATGAGTTTGTTTCTTCATCAGATTTGTAG
>NW_015760043.1:0-582 GCF_001515625.1 Sinocyclocheilus rhinocerous
AATTAATCTTATGATGATTTGTTGTTTTGATTATTGTATTCCTTAAACAAGTAAACAATTGAAAGTAACGCCACGCTTTTGTGCGATTGTGTAGTGTAATATATGCAGAAGATGCATTAATCTCCGGTATGCGGCAATCACAGGGCACTGACTGATGGTCAGACTTTGGCAATGTGTGCATCTGTATGTTGACGCACTGTGGCTGGCCATGAATGGCATTGCGAATGTGGTGATTCAGTGTCTGACATCATCAAAGGTCACATCATCAGAGTCTGGGCGCTGTGTGTCCTCCACATTAGCATGTGCCATGTCCTCTCAGCCAGCACCACCAACAATGGGCCGCTTGTTTTTCAGCTACCCACATGTGGCATATATCAGTCAAAATGTGACACACTGTCTCCAGTTTGTTTTCCTCTTTGCTCTGGTCCCCTGTTGTTTTGAGCAGTCACTGGCTGTTTTGATGTTTTTTACTTAAAAGATCAGCTTGCATTTAGATACTGATCCTGCTATGCTGGTTAATGCTGGTTCAGTGACGGTCTAGTGATGGGACAGCAAAACAACCAGCGTGGTCTTTTTGATGAA
>NW_015760044.1:0-582 GCF_001515625.1 Sinocyclocheilus rhinocerous
TAACCAGCTTATCTCTCCATAGCAGAGAGCTCATTACCAGCACGCTGCAGTCGCTAGCATTCGTCTCAGTGCCGTGACAGGCTGTGCGCCACTTCCCCCCACTAGACCGGCCCTTTTGTAAATTAATTAACTCCTGAAGTAATTATAAATGCTTCTGCTGCTTCTGCACACACTGCCAAGATGCTACACATGAGCAGCAGCTGCGTGAGTGTGTTTAGCGAGGCCTGTTTTTTGGCTGACACTAAGGATAATGTAGTTAATGTCACTGGTTAAATGAGCTTAGCTTATGGTCGTCATTCTGATCACTGGCTGTAATGAGCTGGTTAAAGACATGACATCCTGTTCTGAAGCTGGATCTGTGAAGGTGCTTAGCCAATGCGTGACTCAAATCTTTACATGATTTTTAAATACATTTATGACCCAGAAATGTCTTTGCTTAAAAAAAAATAAAAAAAAAAGTTATGTGGTTTCTTTATCTATGTTATAGATTTTAGAAAACAAACGCCCTTAAAATAACTATTATAGGGGCCATTGACACAAGTGTTTTTTTATTACACTGCACAAGTTTTCTATTGTTTTTCT
>NW_015760045.1:0-582 GCF_001515625.1 Sinocyclocheilus rhinocerous
GTCTTAATACCATATCAGAGAGAAAAAATATGGATTAGGTCTTGAAAAAGATGTAGCACAGACTCTTATATTGCAGTAACTGGGTAGTTACATCACTGTCTGTAAGTGTAGCCTAATTAGTGATAGGCAAGTTAGTATTGGCACAAAGGTCTTCAAGGTTATAATTACATGTTAACGATCCTTTTTAAAGTGTGAATGCAAAGTAAAACTGACACAGAGGCTGCACTATTCAATATCCACAACAGAGTGAGACCACGGGCCAAGAGTCAAGCCATCAATACTCCTGTCCAATATAAACTTTCCACTGAAAGGTTAGCCACATTTCTAAAACTAGCAGTTGATGATATAATTTACATTTTGTCCTATACTCTTGTAGGCTAGTAAGCTAATTTTGATAATGCAAACCATGTCAATGGGAGCCTGGAATATGTCTCTCTCTGGATTTATTTCACAAAAACAAAATCTGCTTTCAAATGTGGGTGAGAGGAATTCACTGACACTGTCAACTCATTTCAGCCTTTATGTTTCTGTTTTCATAGTCAATGACTGCCAAATAGCTTCAGTTTCAGGCTGTGCTAATAC
>NW_015760046.1:0-582 GCF_001515625.1 Sinocyclocheilus rhinocerous
TTAAAAATCTTGCTACCTACATTACATCACAACTTTAACCCCCAGGGATTCAGTCATTTGTGGTTTCTGCCTTTTTACTTCACCTACAAATAGTTTACCCAAAATGAAAATTCTGTCATCATTTATTCATTCTCATGTCTTTCGGAACCTGTATGACTTAATTGTGGCCACATTCGTCAAAGTAAGATTTTCACCGCATAACGACTTTCACATTTTAATCTGTTATTGTATGGCTTATGACAACTTATGGAAGACTGATTTGGTGCAGACGAGCCCTAGTTTGATTATATTGAAGACTGCAGATCAGACATATTATCAGACATCTGGTAATCAAGTTATGCAATTGATAGTGAGCAAATAACGACAGGGTTTTCATTTAAAGGTCAACTACTGCTATAAGATATGCAAAAAGGACTTGCAAATGTATTCTAAGTTAGTTCTAAGTTAGAAAAGTCTATTTTAAGGCAGAAAGACAAAATATCAGGAAACGTTTCAACTGAACAAAAATAGCTATTTGATTGAGTCTGATAATTCTGATGTTATTTATGGAAAACAGAATAATTTTTTCCATGCATTTCATTC
>NW_015760047.1:0-582 GCF_001515625.1 Sinocyclocheilus rhinocerous
ATTTGATTATGATCAAAGTGAGAAGAAGGTAAAGACGAGGAGAGCATTGTGTGCATAGAGGGAGAACACGTCGGCAAAAATATCTTTATGATGACGCCATTTTAAACAGGCATTAACGAGTCACATAATTAACAAGCGCTCCCTGCTTTCCACTGTTATCATGCACTGCATGAACTGTAATTGAGCAACACACACACATACACAGTCGCCGTGCCCCTCATACTCGCGTATTGCGGAGTCGAATGGTGTCTGGCCCAGGAGCAAGGTCGTGTCACAGTCACCCAGTGTGACACATTGGTCACAGGGCTTCACACATTTCCACTGGTTCCCTGTTCTAGCTCCTGGGCCAACTTGCCCTGTGGACCCAACTGTGACAGCAGCAGCTGGGGCTGAAATGCCCCAGCAGACTCTAGTGAGGACCCTCTGGGAGATCCCTGGTTTAAACAGAGGTCACAGTCATGATCAGTCATGATCCTCCAAGGCACAGATTTGTTAAATTACCCTCAGCAAACACGCACAACCACACACACACACACCAAAAAACACCCATGACAAGCACACTGTTTTATGATTATGTACATA
>NW_015760048.1:0-582 GCF_001515625.1 Sinocyclocheilus rhinocerous
TAGAAGTTGTGATAACTCAAAAAGATTGATGCAGATGGTTGCATTCATTTTTATTTTTTCACCCAACACGTTTTTTTAGTGTGCGTTTGTAAAGTGTGCACATACTCCCTTTTTAAACTTGCACTCTTGCTTTAATGCTTTGAAGCTAATGCAGTGATATCCAGACATTGTAAGTGTGACTCATGTGGCCCACTATGTGTGTGTGAAGACTGTTTCTTTGGTCAGGAAACAGTTCAGATCAACGGGGAAATTAGTGATTTATTGTGGCAGATGATGAGGGAGGGGACGTATGGAGAAACAGGGGACGCCCCTAAACGCTGGAAATTCACAGCCTACACTGCTCACCATATGATTGATGCAGTCAGAAAAAAAACCCCAAGCTTTCCCAAGCATAGCAGGTCAGCATGGACAGCGAGCATTATGTGTGGATAACGACCAGAAGAAAACTAAATAAGGACTCTGATTACACTATGCTCGTAAACTCGGAAATTCTTCACCCCCATCCAGGCGTTCAACCATGAGAAATAAACGATTATGTCACTTCACTCTTCTCTGCATATCAAAAAAAGTCACATAACAGTT
>NW_015760049.1:0-582 GCF_001515625.1 Sinocyclocheilus rhinocerous
AGAATGGCAGCATTTGCTATCTGACCTAAAAACATTATATATATACATTAAAACATACATTAAATCACATCATAATAAAACACAATACATTGTAGATTTCTACATTAAAACTAGAACATTGACACAAACAAAAGCAGTGAAATTTACGCTGCACTTTGAAAATTATTATATATTAATAAATTATGTTCCTAAGACACCATTTCTCCTCAAAGTCTGTCTCATGTGAATCAGAAGTCAGCTGCAGTGTTTGGAGCCTCTGAAAACAGTTCAGGAGAATGTGTCTGTAGATTTGTCAATGGGGAATGTTAACAACTAAAGCACGCTAGCTAAACTAACATTAATTAATAAACGTGTATATTTTACTAGTAGCTAACTTTTTAGAATTTACATAGCTACATACCAGTTACCAACATAACTAAACTAATTGTACAAGATAAACCCTCTCAAATCTATATCCATTAACAACACTTAATATTATGTTTAGGTACTGTAATAGGCAATTTAAAATGTTTCTATAAATTCTCCCTTACTTTCTTCTGATATACAGGTGCATCTCAGTAAATTAGAATGTCGTGGAAAAGT
>NW_015760050.1:0-582 GCF_001515625.1 Sinocyclocheilus rhinocerous
CTGGAAAACACATTACATCATTGGTTATAATCTTCCCAGCTATGAATATCTCTACAATCTCGGTGGGTGTCTGGTATCAAGTTGAAAATGTTAAAAACATTTTCTATTAATTTAAACCCATTATAATGGCATGCATCCTTTTGTCCTTTAGGAGATCAGTATGCCCTGAAAATTCGTCTGGTCGATCATGTCTATGATGACCAGGTCATTGACCAACTAACTGTGAAACTGATCCTTCCTGAAGGAGCCAGGTGAGCATCTGATATGCTCTAGCATGAGCATATCTCACAATCAAAATCATCATCAAGTTTGATTTGGTGATTTACCACTACTCTGTTGTTCTCCCCAGAAATATCCACGTGGACACTCCCTACCCCCTCACACGCAGTCAGGACGAGCTGCATTACACTTACCTGGACACCTTCGGCAGACCTGTGCTGGTGGCCACCAAGAGCAATCTGGTGGAGCAGCACATTCAGGATGTTGTGGTAAGCTAAGGCTGGCATGGAAAACTTGCAACAGGGTCATTTTAAAAGGTGTTAAAGGGGTCATATGATGCGATTTCATGTTTTCCTTTGTCTT
>NW_015760051.1:0-582 GCF_001515625.1 Sinocyclocheilus rhinocerous
TAGAGATAAAGATAGTCAGCGAAGCCTTGCTCCTCATGAACGGATCATCCGTCAAAACGTGCCTGCTTTTAGCAGACCTTCAGCAAAAATAGAATGATAATTGCATCAATTAGTAACAGTGGGGAAAACAGAAGCAGCTGTTCGGTGGGGAGATGAATGTTGGTGTGCTGGACGGAGGAAGGAAGGAGAGGTTTGGTCCTCAAATATACGAAAATATAGGAGTACTGCACCAAAAAATAGGATGTTTTTCAGTGGAACACTACAGGAGAAGTTTTAAGAATCATTATGCAGCTTTTTCCACCATACGTTGACTATTTATATGACAATATCTAAAATGGATTTTTAAAAAAGCCATAAAAGTAGTCCATTGTGCACTGTATTTCAATAAATATACATGAGGGACATAAACTTAAAGTGACACAAAAATAAAGAAAGAAAGATAGTTACAACATGGGCTCATTTGGAAGAAAAATCATATTCATACACAGTGTTGGTGTAACGCATTACAAGTAATGCGAGTTACTGTAACGGCCACTGGAGCATTTACGGTAGTTTTGTGGCAGATTGACATCTGCGCATGTG
>NW_015760052.1:0-582 GCF_001515625.1 Sinocyclocheilus rhinocerous
TAGGTGAATAAATGGACGTGGGTTAGCTGTGGCTGGAGCATTTAAAGGGGAGAAACAAAAGAGGGGAGGAACACAGGAAGACTGCGATTGTGTGTGTGTGTGGCTAAAGAAAACACCCCACCCATTCCCATCCACTGGGAGTTCGTGGATAGTTTGGGATGAGACATTTCTTTGGAGCTCATTAGTGGAAATAGGAGTGCAGCTTTGTGTTTGCATACTGGAGCCAGAGCTATTGAGTTCCTGCCCTGATAAGTCTCTGCGAGGGGAGTTTTCTCAGTGGACACTGGGAATTATACAACTTAATTACAGGATTACATGATTCCTACTGCTAACTTCCAAATGGCTTTTCAACATCCAGTAAGTGTGCTTTAATATCA
Organism: Sinocyclocheilus rhinocerous; assembly: GCF_001515625.1. NCBI lineage: Eukaryota > Metazoa > Chordata > Actinopteri > Cypriniformes > Cyprinidae > Sinocyclocheilus > Sinocyclocheilus rhinocerous. The sequence goes on from NW_015760052.1 coordinate 378, forward strand.
GATGTTTTCATTAACAATGGTCTAGTAAAAAAAACTAACAGCCAAAAATACCATTTCACAGACTTTTTGACTGTGAAACTCAAATTTATGAAGAAACCGTGAATGATCCAGAAGACGAGTCTGCAATTTCGAGTCTTGAACTTCATAAGTTTCCATGTATTTCATATTTTAGTCTTTGACAAGCTACAATAAAGGTTTTCTGTTT
>NW_015760053.1:0-582 GCF_001515625.1 Sinocyclocheilus rhinocerous
TCACGTCTATGTTCAAAAATGTGAGTGACAGTTAAGGGGTTAAGCTATATTATCAAGCAATTAAATATTAACCATCACCATATGTGCCTTGTTTTACAAATTTTTTTTCTTATTTTGCATGTTGAGAGGAAAAATTACTTTTTTTTTTGTATTTGCATTCCCCTGAGAAACTCACAAAACTTTTGAGTTCTTTGCGAGCCAACGCAAAGTTTCTCCTGGAAATGTAAAAGTTTTTAAGAGTAAGAGTGAATTAAAACGCTTCTTAGGGAACACAAAAGCATTAAAATAACTTTTTTCCCCCTTCATCTCATACTTTTCCCCAGTGTTATGTCTGCTTAGGGGCTGCATATTTTTTCCCTCCTGTGAAGTATTGTATTTGTAGGACTCTAATTCAAATGAAATCTTCCACAGTTTCTTACCAGGTGCGTCTGCATCTCCGCTGCTGAGGAATCCCAGGGATCCGACACGGTAGTTGAATGTCACCACGATGACATTTCCTCTGTCTGCGATCTCCTGTCCGTCGTACAGGTAGTTGTCCAAGAAGTTTGCACCCTGACCACCACCAAGCAGGAAGCCACCACC
>NW_015760054.1:0-582 GCF_001515625.1 Sinocyclocheilus rhinocerous
AATTACCCAATGGGTCACGGAAGTATGCCTCTGCAATTGCACAGCCCCTACCAGGTATATAAAAAAGGAGAAAAAAAAGAGCCATTCCAGCTCTCCTGTCCACTCTTTCTCCCTCTCTCTTTCTCACACGCACGTCTCAGTGGCCCTCTACCAAAAGATCACAGCTCCACCTAGTGCAATCTACAAGAAACGAATGGCAGTGAATTGAACTGACACAAATATGATCTCTGCAACACGCTTTACATCAAATTTCCATTAGAAGTTATTCTTTAACCTTCAAAAGTATAGACACTTTTTTTAAATAGCTAAACGAGCAGTTCAGTTAAAATGATCTCTATTTCTATGCACAACTTTTTCTAGAGGACTTGTAAATAATAAAATAAACCAAACATCTATTGGAAGAAAGTACAAAGCACACTAATGACTTTTACTGACTGTCCTGACAGAGTTATTGAGACCCTAAGACCCTATTTCTGAATCTATGTCTATTAAATGAAAAAATAACAACACACTATTTAACAATTGCAACATGCAAGTATATGTCTCTCCCATTCTTAGTCTATTTACTATGAGAAATGACAA
>NW_015760055.1:0-582 GCF_001515625.1 Sinocyclocheilus rhinocerous
AAAAATTGACCCTTATGACTGGTTTTGTGCTCCAGAGTCACATTTTATAATAATAAACTTCATTTTTATATAGATAGAAGCAGCTTCTCAAGGCAATTTACATAATAAATACAAATCTAATATTTTTTCAATTAGAAAAATATACTTGTATAAATTATAAACATATCCAAAACACAATAGAATAAGTGAAAACAACAGCAACAAATGAAATGCAAGAGCTCATGTGTGGCGTGGTACCTGCAGTGGACCGCGATGGGTCCGGCGTTGGGGGGGGATTTGGCTTTGACCCGGCGCACGAATCCCAGCAGACCCGTGGCGTGATACGGAACGCCGTGATCCGGCCAGCCGGTGAAGTGAAACTGACTGATCTCACGGATCTCATGAGCTCCTCGCTGCAGAACGGACAGAGACTTCATCATCGCCTCGCTTTCACACACCTTATATCTGCTGCCGACGGACTAAAATTACAGCAGCAGCTAGCCAAGAGCTTTTGAATAACTCATGAATGATCAAAAACAGTTCACGTTTATGAAACAGACATATACACACTACCGTTCAAAAGTTTGGGATCAGTAAGACTTG
>NW_015760056.1:0-579 GCF_001515625.1 Sinocyclocheilus rhinocerous
ATAATGTTCTTTTTAGCAGCATCATATGACCCCTTTAACTTATTTCGGTATAATTTTTGCACTTTTTTGACCAAGTTTTGTTTTAGTAATTTGGTGTATTTGGGATAGGGTTAGGAGCTGATGTTGGTGTTTGGAACGTACATTTAATAACCAGAAGATCCCATCATAAAATGCTCTCATCTACATTTTAGTCCAATGCTTTATATGAAAGGATCGTTTTTGCCCATGTCAAAATTAACGATTTTCATTCAGACTTATTCATTTACATTTTTAAATAGTCTCTGTTAGTCATACATTACTCTTCTATTACATCATATTGAATTATTTTAGTTCATACTGGCATTTTGCCACACTTTAATTGGTAAATTCAGTGTGAAAAATTTAGCACACGTGTTAGGCTTTTATTTGTGCACATAACATTTAAATATCTATGGAGCATGTGGTGGCTGCTTCATCCGGCGGAACTTCTTCCACAGACTTTTGGCTGCTTTATTTTTTTACTAACCGCCAGATGGCGCTATTTTCGACACGCTCGAAGGTTTAAAGGGGTCATATGATGCGATTTCAATTTTTCCTTTC
>NW_015760057.1:0-582 GCF_001515625.1 Sinocyclocheilus rhinocerous
AAAAAATAAAAATTTCAGTTTCTTGTCAAATGTTTGTGGAACATGTTCATAGTTAATATGATGAACTATAATATAATGTATCAAATGTAATGAGAAGTGTCTAAACATGTTCAGATATCTTTTGGGACATCTTTATTGTGTTCATAGTTCATTAGAAATATAAGGTGTTTGCTTAGGTAAGTGTTTTCTTTGGTTTCACTGAATCTGTTTTATGGAGAATGTTTATGTAGTTTGTATGAAATGTATTAATATTGAGTCTGTCATGTACAGAGTAAGAGGGCAAGTCTCTATGCAAAGTTAATGAATCATTATTTTGTCATTAGGTGAATGTTGAGTGTATGATATTCTCACATACCCTGTGCCAAAAATGACATAATCTACCCTTTGCTATATTTACTCAAATCCTACCAGGCTATTTATCTCGCTTTGTCCACTAGAGGGGGCTGGTTGCTAACAAGATACATTCATCTGTTGAAGTCTGGATCGACTGTCAGTGTCAATACATGAAATCATACGCAGAAATCATGTGGATAGACAATTGTTTTACATTGTTTTATCTTCACATATTCCCTTTTGAAAAAA
>NW_015760058.1:0-582 GCF_001515625.1 Sinocyclocheilus rhinocerous
AAAAAAAAGAAACAATGGGAACAACTACAGTCATGGCCAAAAGTTTTGGCGGTGACCATAAATTTTGTGTTTTGCAAGGATTGCTGCTTCAGTATCTGTAGACTAGCTTTTTCAAATAAGATTAAGAACTGTGGAGTTGACTGACCATGGACCCAAAATGTCAATGTAATGATCTCCAAACCACTTCACTGTGACTTTTGACCTGTGACATGGTGTTCCATCATGCTGGGAAATGCATGGATCATCACCAAATTGCTCCTGTGTTGTTGGGAGAAGTTGCTCTTGCAGGATGTATTGATACCATTCTTTATTCATGGCAGTGTTTTGGGGCAAGACTGTGACAGAGCCCATTCCCTTTGATGCAAAGCAACCCCACACGTGGATGGTCTCAGGAAGTTTTACACTGTCTGCATAACAGGTCTCATAGGAGCATTCACCTTTTTATTCTGTGGACAATTGATTTTCCAGACGTTCCAAATAGATGGAAGGCGCTAGCTAGCTTACCAGAAATTATGGCAGATAAAATTAATTAGCATATAAAAATGCAGCTTGTACTTTATATTCAAAGTCTGTTGAAGTAAT
>NW_015760059.1:0-582 GCF_001515625.1 Sinocyclocheilus rhinocerous
AGTCACACATTCGGTCTGAATCTGCACATGTAGGTTTTGAGGCTGCTCCGCAACAACATCGGCCAAAGATGCATCACTTTTGAATGGAGCAGAATGGAAGTCATAGGTCTGGGTGCCAAAGTCAACATAGAGCCCGTCGGTTCCAACAGTCACACATATCTGATGACCTTTCTCTTTCTAGACAGCACAGCAGTGCGGCCTCTACCTCATTTGCCTTTGGAAGCTCTTCTATAACAATGCCTAAATCAGATGTGTCCACATTCTGGTCTGTCTTAACCATTTGTGATGGATCCTTGAGGTGGCTACGCTTGGCTCTGTAGCTGATCGGCGCATTGGAAGAGTGTATGGTTTGAACTTCAATAGGCTCTAAATTTCCATAAAAAGTTTTTTGTCTTTAGGTGTGCAAGCAGCCAGCTAGCCAAAGTTTATAAGCATGCATCCATTGAGCACCAAGTACATATTATACTCTGCCACGTTCACCTCTTTACAGAGTATGTCAAGAACACCATCTTGCCAAGGGACTAAACCTGTCCTGCCAATCTCTTCACCGTGGGAATTCTGAGGGGTCACACTTGGGGCTTC
>NW_015760060.1:0-582 GCF_001515625.1 Sinocyclocheilus rhinocerous
GTAATAGTACTTGTTGCAAATGAAAAACAACTGCCTTATCACTGTCGGGTTGGTGCTTGGCACAGTGCGTGTGTGTGTTTGTATGGTCGTGTGTGTAGAGATATGATGAAGCTGTTTGAAACTGGCAGCGTTCCAGAATGTCTAGTGTAGATAAAGAGTGTTTTCCCTTCACGTTTTCCAATCAGTTCTCTCTTAAGAGGAGGAAATGTGACTATGTAGTGTGTGATCTGATCTAAAGCTCTATTGCGGTGACCCATCATACTGTAGATCTCCTCATTCTTCATATTGATCAACACACTTATCTGTCTCCTTTCCCAGTTCCCAAAAGGCCTCCGGTTACACAGTAGCGGTTATGGGCATTGATTTCACTCTGCGCTACTTCTACAAAGTTCTGTTGGATCTTCTGCCCATCTGCAACCAGGACAAGGGCAACAAAATCCGGTAAGGCCTTCCCACCGCACCCAACCCCCATCTCATTTCTTCTCAAACTCTCTAGTGTCTGCCAAGACCCCAGTGTGCTGGCTGTGGTGTCCAGCGTAGTGCCTGAAGCTATCGATGCCCCACAGAGGCTCTTTAAAGCTC
>NW_015760061.1:0-582 GCF_001515625.1 Sinocyclocheilus rhinocerous
TTTTTTCAATCTGGCAACTATCAGCTCCAGACTAAACATGCAACCACTCAATTCATCAACCAAGCCTTACCAGTTCTTATAGAAGCGACGCTTGCACTCATCACTAATGTGCTCCGCAAAGATGGTCTTGAAAGAGCGCAGGCCACGAGGGGTCATGACATAACCAACAACACCCACTACAATCATGGGAGGAGTCTCCACAACGGTCACCGCCTCAACCACCTCTTTTTTGTTGACCTCTGTTAAGCACAAGTACAAGTTAACAATTGCAAACCAGAATGCAGGTTTAGACCAGGAATTTAAAACTATTTAACTGCGCTCAGAACTCGACATTCAGCAAGGGCTAAAAGCCCAAATATGTCCGCCCGTCGAGAATATCATCACTGGCAGACACTCTACAAGCAAATCAGATTTCACATTTCTACATGCAACAATCTGAACGCTTAAACTAACTTACTTGAGCCAGGTCTGTCGACCTCACGGACAATGTGGGTCATGCCAGCCTTGTAGCCAAGGAAAGAGGTCAGGTGAACAGGCTTGCTGGGATCATCTTTAGGGAAACTCTTCACCTTGCCACGATGG
>NW_015760062.1:0-582 GCF_001515625.1 Sinocyclocheilus rhinocerous
GACCTTGACGTAATCGGCCGAGGTTCCTCTTGCGCAGAAGAGGAATATTTAACTAAATGTCAATGATCTAAATGTGTTTTTAAACAAACACTAATGTTTCCAGTGATATCTAAATCTTAAAGTGATAAATATTTCTCACCCTTTACACGCGTCAAATCTGACCGCAATGGAATCGCTCGAGCTGCTTGCTGTTGCTATGGTTACACTTTCAGGCGAACACAACGTTTATTTGTTAGCGTTTGTTCCCGTTAAACCTGCAGTTATATGACGATGTATTTGAACTAAGACGCCCCAACCTTTTTGTTTCGATTTCCTTTAGGGGGGTTCTAGCCCTAATTCGGCGCGTCTGCGTTCCCCACACCCGCCTCAAATCGCAACCGCGTACTGAGCACTTTTCTTAATATACTCATTCATATAAACACTTGGACTGTCACATGAAGGCGGGGCTCCCTGTAACTCCATAGTGACGTGATGAGGCTTGTCTTGGTCAAACCTACCAATGAAACGGGCCTTCTTGACTCCACCGGGGCTGCGCTCAGCGAAAGAGTGCCGGATCATTGCAACGCAAAGCGGCACTCCGCC
>NW_015760063.1:0-582 GCF_001515625.1 Sinocyclocheilus rhinocerous
TTGACTCAAACCACATTGAAATATAAGGGCATTTTTAAATATAAAGGTAAATGCATACTGATGCATCCCAGAAAACAGTAAAGGATCACCTACCCAACTAACCTGTCATTGCATAAACACAATACATTACTTGCAATTTAATAAGAAAATGCCCATACATATACATGCATCAGTCTTGGATTTTGCCCAATGCCACTTTTATTGAAATTGGTTGCAATGGGATGGACATTCTCATTCTAAAAGTATTTGATTGGGGAAAAATTTGTGGTCATAGCAGCCATATTTAAGACATGTGTCAATACCCAGTGTACATTTTAAATCTCGGTTGACCACTTGTAATCAGGTCACCAAAGACGGATGTAAGAACCAGGTATAAACAAGATCTAAAATATGTCAGTACAACAAAAACAGATCACAGAATTGGCTTTATTGGATTTACAGCAGAGGATCAACAATGCTTTTGAAATGTAGTCATTTTCTAAAAAAACGCTAAATTGGATGGGATAAGTCTAATCCGAGTACTCCATTCCTGAGGTTAAGTGTGCAGGTTACAGGCAACTCGGCAATGTGATCCACATGTTC
>NW_015760064.1:0-582 GCF_001515625.1 Sinocyclocheilus rhinocerous
TGTCAGTCATATGGCCTCTTGGGCGGGCCTTGCCATTCAAAGCGGTCAAGGTTCCCAGACCTTCTGTCGTCAGTCTACTTACCCTTGTGAAAAAGAAGTATACTTTGGAAGTATGCTTTTAAGAGCACTTATAACAGACATAATATACTTTTAAATAATATTCTTAAATGCCAACTGAATGTAATGTTTTTCAGATACTTAATTGCAATGTGTTGATATTATTACAATGCTAATTGCACTTTTGAAAAAGTGTTATAGTTTACATTTATATTAAATAGAACTAACTGAACTTAACAGTGCTTTTTGACCCACTTAAGTAAATTTTTATGAGTAATTGTCTTTGAAATATAGTTAAAGTACTGCTGAATGTACTGATAGGCATTGGTTAGGGGTTGGAGGAGAATATTGTTGATGTCCTTCACACTTGTATTTTCAGGATTTTGTAAAATATAGATTGTGGCAAAGAAAATGTTTTTTGACAGCAGAAGCCTCTGCTAAGCTAACCTCAATTCCTCCTTTGCCGCCATCCTAAAGTCCCTGCCGACATCAAATGTCGCTCCTTCAACCTGTCAAATCAAGCTT
>NW_015760065.1:0-582 GCF_001515625.1 Sinocyclocheilus rhinocerous
CTTTAATTCAAGAGCATTTTGTCTAGATACTTTGACTTTGAACTGAGAATTTGACAGTACTTTAAGATAAGTACAATTTTAGTATACTTTATATGCCTCTAGGCCAGATTAAATACGCTTTTGCGCATTTCATCCACTTGTCTGATAATAACAATTTATGCCAAACAGACAGGATTTAGTACAAACTCATATATTATTATTTGTACAAGTTTGCCTGTCGTGGTAATGAACACATGCAAAACCCTATCTAAATGCCAATGTTATTAAAACCCTGCATCAATTTGGTAAACCGGATTCTCAGTAGAGAAGTGGGAGTGAACAGAACTGGTGTGAAACAAACACAATCTTAATTCTCTTTCTGTATTTACATAAACACAAACACTATTCTGCTTATGTTGACAATGCCGAAGGGGTCTCAACCCAGCTAACAAGACCACAAATTTCTACACATTTAAAGGATACAGTAACAAAGTATAAGCTCGAATTTAACAAAGTCCAAGAATTACATTATCTCCTGACAATCTGAAAGTAGACTGTTGACGAAGAAGTTCCTGTTTTTGTTTTTACAAGAAATGTACATAC
>NW_015760066.1:0-583 GCF_001515625.1 Sinocyclocheilus rhinocerous
AAAATCCGTGTCTGTTGAGTGGTGAGAAAGGACAAATGAGATGTCGTTATTTCATGCAAGAGAATAGCTCAATAAATGTCCTCAAAAGTACTCCTGAAATATTAATAACTATAAAAAAATGGGTAAAAACAGCACAGACTCGTATCAAAAATGCACTACTCATTTTATTTTGGCAGTATGCAACAGAGCATACACATTTCCAATGTGATGAATGAACATAAACTGCAATAAATAATATAATGTAAATGTATTATAATATATATATGTACTAATGTACCTTATATATTATGTACTAAATTAACTAAAACTAAAATAAAAATTATAATATATAATATAATATAAAAAGATAGTATGCTATTCATTATACTCCAACTGCCAAGACTTTGACACTGGAATACAAATCAAAATTAAATATGCAAAATAATGATGTCATGTGACAACTGCTTGCACCGTTTTCTTCCTTGGGTGAATCCCTTCTGCTTGTATTATTCTAGTTTGAAAGTCACTTTGCATAAAAGCACCTGCTAAACAGAAGAGATGCAAATGCCGTGCTGTTTTTGCAGTCGAGTAAATCTCTCTGAGG
>NW_015760067.1:0-583 GCF_001515625.1 Sinocyclocheilus rhinocerous
GACAAGCTTTCATCCTGCAGCTCTCATAAGTCATCTTCTCCCCCCGGTGCCCAGAGCGCTTGATATATTCTATTGAGGATTATCAGTGCGATTTACCACATAAGAGCTGTATATGAAAAGACAAAAGTGATAAAAAGCATGCTGCTATATGCAAATATACAGTGAGGCCCAAACAGAAAATAGAAAATGTTTCTATATGCATATAATATTATCCATTTTTATAAGTGAAAACAATAAAAATATATTATTTGTATAATGTATTTTATAATGTATTAACTTATAATATTAGCAAAATAATTTGAGTGAAAAGTTGAAAATTCCATGAACTCCACAAGTGTCAAATCTGATTAACATGATTTGAGATGATCCAAAGGGCATTTTGTTGTTAAGAATGACTAAACATTTAGTTTGTGAAAAAGTACTAAATATTCAGTTCCCTTTCGATACTACACTCCTACTGCGTCTTGCTAGATGCATATGGGAAAAAAGCCTTTTTTCTCCTGAAAAGATTTCTTCTGAAGCCAACTTCTCTCAAGCCAACGGGACAATATGGCATCCTCGGCCCGACCTATGGGCCCTGCAC
>NW_015760068.1:0-583 GCF_001515625.1 Sinocyclocheilus rhinocerous
CATTCTAATATGCTTATTTGGTGCTCAAGAAACATAAAAAAAATTAATAAATAAAACCGTTTTCAGAAAAACATATATTTCAGGATTCAAATCATCATCAAATCATCAGGATAGATTAATACAAAGTAAAAAAAAAAAAAAAAACAGCATTTATACTGTTTTTACTTTTATAACAATGTAAAAGCCTATATTGTAACTTTGGTCAATTTAATGCCTTCTTACTAAATATAAGTATTAATTTCTTACAAAAATTACTGAAACTGTAAGTACTGATGAAATGGCATTTCTTAAAGTCAGCACAAAAAACAGGCTTTTTATTTCTAAGGGTCAGAGAAATGAAATTATCATCCAAAACTGTAAAATATGTCTGTTTTTGGCACAAACACATTGTAGGTGGATTTAAAAAAAAAAAACATGATATGACCCCTTAAATGTGCTCACATGCTGGATAATAAATGCAGTCTTATTTTTGTTTGTATCTCTCTTCGTCTCTCGCCTCCCCTCTCCCTTTCTTGCTCCAAATGAAATATGGCAGTGCAGGAGCCAGACTTTTGTTAGGATCTGTTGTGCCTGAAAGCTTTAT
>NW_015760069.1:0-583 GCF_001515625.1 Sinocyclocheilus rhinocerous
GTGTCACATGACAAGCATGACGCGTCGCCATGGAAACAATAAGGCCACACATTCTAAAATAACGGTCGCCTAAAAAAACTCACGCTGGTGGCTCAGCTAGAATATTTTAAACTAACGTACGAAACATTAAGCAGTAAGCTACTTCAGTACATGCTATTTTAGGGCAAATATATAAAGTCCTATAACTATGTACATGTGTAAGTAAGTCCCTTTGCATGTAAAACAGGATTGTTGTTGATTGCTCTTTATTTACACCGCCGTGTAAAACGGGCAGAAATATATTTAAAAGAGACATTTTCTGTTAACCATACCAGCAATAATTCATCAGTTGCTGGAGAAGAGCATTATACCCAGGCACATATCCAGATGAGCATACTTTTGCCATTTTAAAGAGCCGTTTCAGGTTTCTGGATTTTGTGATGCAGCACAGTCTCAGAAAAAGTCCCTACTCAGAACCTGCAAGATGGGGAACTGCACCATGGAAATTGTGTGCCTTACAAAATTTTGGCCGTGTTTGTGATGTTAACTGATTTGCATAAGAGTCATTCCACGAAACCGGTACGATTTGAGTCCCTCTGACCTT
>NW_015760070.1:0-583 GCF_001515625.1 Sinocyclocheilus rhinocerous
AAATAAAAATAAACTGAAATATCTGAACACGGAAATAAATTTTCCGCAAAAGGTATTTGGACACTTAAGATACACAATTTGTCATTATTGTTACATAATTGTTACATTAGTGCATTTATGGAAATATAGTAGCAAAACACTTCTAACAAAATGTTTTCCAAAAAAAAAAAAAGGTTTGAAAATGATAAAACAAAATATATGTTGAATACAAAAGATGCCAAACATTAGTGAAAATATAGCATCATTTGTTTGCTAACTTGGTTTGATATTTTGTATATATGGCAATGACATTTTTAAGTGTAGCATAAGTGTCCAAGTACTTTTTATGGGCTGATACACATTCTTCCAGGATACAGAGCATATGCCTTTTTAAAACAACTCTTGGAAAATGCTTGGGAAAAAAAGCATTTCAAATGAAATTCCCTGTTTTTTGTAGACCTTACATTATGAATAATATTCAGTGGGTAATGCATACCTACAATATGTATAATATACAGTCAAACCAAAATGTATTCACTAGTAAACACTAGTAAAAAAAAAAATTATAATCTGATGATTAAAAAAATTATATCTGGTGTCTGAT
>NW_015760071.1:0-583 GCF_001515625.1 Sinocyclocheilus rhinocerous
ATTTGCTGAAGCAACCATGCCATTTTAGCTTGCTTCTACAAGTCATTAAGCTCTTTTATCGAGTGTTGTGACTCATTGGACTTGTACTCAATCGCTCCACATCAAAAGTGCAGTGCCGTATAGGTGAGCTACTGAGCAAGTTTACTACATCAGAAAAGGCATACATATGGAGCTGGTTATGTGACACAGACGTCAAAATGTATTAGTTTACAAATCATGCATATGGTAAGAGTGTTTTGAGATCATAACATAGTATTGTGCAAGAAACTGTGTAAAAATAAGTCTTTATTAATCGATAATCTGTCCATGTAATCAGAAGTGGTGTGAACAGGAATAAATGTTGTTGGTGTTTTACTGGCACTAGGGGTCATTTCAGCTGAAAATGGCAGTAAATTTGTAAACAAAAAAGTAAAAGGCAGTAATTGCTTACTAGCTCAAGTCAAAAGACCACTCATAAATTAATTATATTCTATTCTAAATATGGCGTAGGTCTTCTTTTAATGTAACTCAATGGGATTATTTCATCATCCACTTGGTGAAAATGATCTGTATGACATTACAAGTACACAGTGTTCTAGACATC
>NW_015760072.1:0-583 GCF_001515625.1 Sinocyclocheilus rhinocerous
AAATATGAAAATAAAAGCTATTTCAAAATATTATTTAACACTATAAATAGTATATAAATAATACTAAAGTAGATGGATAGATATTCTACAAAAAAAGGGCGAAATAACCATAACTTTCATAGTTGTTCATACAGGGTTACCACATCCATGAAAAACATGGAAATGTCAGGGCATTTTAAAAATTGTGATTTTTAAGGGGTGGAAAATTGCTGAAATCTTTAAAATGTCATTAAAAGTTCTGTAGCACATATATTTAGCTCTACATTATTCAATCTCTTTGGGAGTTTAGCCTCCAAAAGTGTGGAAACCCGAGGCATAATAACAGGAACATTGTTCACAGAAGGCGATTTGAAATTTAATAGAAATGCATTACATTTAATGAATTTGTTTTGTAAGTGATGCATTGTTGGCTGGAGCAGCAATAGTTTAATGGGGAGGAATTTATAAACATATTTCACAGAGGGTTTTAGCATTATGACAGTTAGAGCTTGCACACTAAAACTAAAACAAAATCTGCAAAATGTTGGATTTCCAAATTTAGGCTCTTTAAAGGGTCATGAAAAACCCCCTGTTTCAGCACTGG
>NW_015760073.1:0-583 GCF_001515625.1 Sinocyclocheilus rhinocerous
AAATCTATCCATCTACCTGTTGTCACGAACTCAGCCCATATTCCCCATGCAAAGCACCATCATATCAGGCACAAAATTTCCTTGTGAGAACCCACAATGCACTCTGATTTAGGGCGTACAAATATCAGACTTATTATTACACATAATGCCATTTCAATCTGAGCAGAAAAACATCAGCAAACCATCTATATGTGCATGCATCCTACAATGCAGCCATTTGTACAGCCACAAAATCTATTCCTTACACTCATCCATCATTTAATAAATAAAAGGCAGACCATGCAACATAAAGTGGACAGTTGGTTTGTTCAAGTCCTCCTGGGAAGTTCGTATTTCATTCGTATTGGGATGTCGTAATTACTACGTATGGGGCATTCAAATTACTTTGGTCGGAGCAAGATGGTGATGTACATTTTTAGTATGGTTTATTCACCAAAAACGGTCATAATTTAGGTATAAAACATCATTTTTAGCTTCTGATTTGAAGACTGTTGGAAGGGGCGTGTCTGCTGTGAGACTCAATGTAAACGCCCATTGTTGTGATTGGCTAACATATTTGCATATGAAATGAGCATTACATGTG
>NW_015760074.1:0-583 GCF_001515625.1 Sinocyclocheilus rhinocerous
CTCTTTGTCTGTTTTTCTCACTTCAGACATGGGCCCAGCGGATCAATACTTTCCATTAGCAGCAATGTGATGATTGTGTGGATTGTGTAGGGTCAGTCACAATGGCATCAGCTTTAGTCTCTTTATTAATTACGAAACAGCCCGCTGCCGCCTCAGCTGAGCGGTCCCTACATTTGGCGCCACATTGATGTGTTGTGCACTCCCACAGAGCATTGCAGTGGGTCAATTGGTTTTCTTAGTTAGGGTGGAAAATATATAAATAAAGAAAATAAGAGTTTCTTTGCTCTTTTTTTCTCCACAGTAGAAACTCTTCGCCCTATTACATGCTCTCAGACTGACCTCTGGTAGGATAAGCAGGCCATTCCAAGGATGAGATTGTCTATATAAGCAACATGAGTTGTTGAGCTCCCTGCAGAGCAGAAGATGCCTCTGTCATGATGCACTTTCTTGCTGCACTGCATTCCTTTTAGAATTTACATCTCAGTTATGCCCATTTTACCTTTCTCTAATGCAGAACCACAGAAGGCGCTCTTAGAACGTGCATAATGATCTTAATTAAACAACAGTCGCCCAAGGTTATAAA
>NW_015760075.1:0-583 GCF_001515625.1 Sinocyclocheilus rhinocerous
AAAAACACAAAAAAATTCTAAGGAAAAAAAGGGTTTTATTAAAATTTAAACCATTTAAATGGCAGAATAAAATTGAAATGGAAAACACAGAATTTGGTTAAAAAAAAAATTAAACAGAATTTGAGAGAAAATAAAATGTATTTCATAGGCCCATAAAAATGTGATTTTTGTTCAACTTTTAATAAACGACTGTTAACTTGTATAAGTTTTATGATTTAAATTAATTAGACATGCTTTTTAATTCATTAAATTTTAATTAACCATTAAAAATTAAAATAAAAAAAATAGAATCCAGAAAAATTAAAATGGAAAAAAAAGAAGAAAATAAATTTGGAAAAAAACTAAAAAAGGATTTTATAGGGCCCTACTTTAGCACAGCGAAGATGAAAAAGAGAAGATGGATGAAATCGTGACATATCATAGTCCAGACTTGAACCTGTGAACTTCTGCTCAAACATGATAGAAATTACAACTAAATCAGGGCTTTATGCTTATTTATTTCTCAAGGAGCACATGCCCTTCTAAGTTTAAAAAAAATTAAAAGTATATCTCACAATTCTGATTTTATTTCTGGCAATTGCGA
>NW_015760076.1:0-583 GCF_001515625.1 Sinocyclocheilus rhinocerous
AATAAAATAAAATTAAATTAAATTAAATTAAATAACTATAATAGTACCTGAATGATAATAAAATAAAACTGGGATGATTACATGCAGGCAAACACGAGAAGCGAAAGAAAAGCAAACAGCGGTAACCCAGAGCATGTGTGTATACCTGGAGGCGAGGACCTGAGAGGAACGGATGTCAGCTACGACGTGCAGGAAGTAGTAGCTCATGAAAACTCGTCTCTGCAGCAGGAGAAAAGCGAAGCAGATGCTGTCCCAGATGATCCCGGCCTCGTCACTCGGCAGCTCACACTGTTTATTTGCATTCTGCTCCGCTGCGAGAGAATCATCAGAATCCAATCAAGCTCTGCCTGACACAGCTTCGGTCATTAAAATGAGTTAACCATTAATGCTCATAAAACTTTTCCGTCCTATTTTATTAGTGGCTTTTTATAAAAATGGTTTTCTTAATCTGAGTGGTTCAAAACTATTCTTTAGATGAACAAACAAAAAACAAAACAGACTTTATTCATTGAGTCTAAGTGGATAGTTCACCCAAAAGATCAGGTCATCAGAGATAGTTTGTAGATGAGTTTGTTTCTTCATC
>NW_015760077.1:0-583 GCF_001515625.1 Sinocyclocheilus rhinocerous
AGAATATTTTTTTCTTAATGTGTGTCATTTCAAATTGAGCCATAATTTTGTCAAATAATGTGAAAAATGTGAAAGTATTTAGTTGTGATTGGATTGCACTAACTATAAAATTAACCTATGCAAGACAAACAAGTTTGGCCATTTGATGTCACTTCAAATGTGACAAAAAAATTTTGTTTCAAAATATGCGGTTCAGAAAAATTACAGAATTGTCCTGTAATACAGTGTGAAAAGTATTTATTTCCTGAAAGTCCACTGGGCCAAAATGCCACACTTGATTTGTATTTATGGCCAGTGACTTGCAGAAGCAAATACTACAACTTCCTGCCTAAAAATAAGATTTAAAGGGAATGTAAACAGGAAAAAGATAATAAAAATGTTAACGGTTGAATAAGTAACTAGAGAAATATTCCACTAGTGATTTTGATGTTATAGTTCATTGCTCTTGAAAATTGTAAATCTAGACACAGAAATCACCCTGCCAGGTCTGAGCGATTTACTGTAACATTCCTCTCATATTTCAATCATGACAACTTTTGGAAGATTTAGCATGGTGATGGATATGACAATGTTAATGTATTTG
>NW_015760078.1:0-583 GCF_001515625.1 Sinocyclocheilus rhinocerous
TCCCACAGATCATGTTTTCATGCCATTTTAAGTCTTATTTTGACACAACAACGTGGTTATATCTAAGTTTGTGAGTTGTTTACTTAATTTTTTTAATGAGTCTTCGCCATTATATTGATAACTCGGACCGATTCGCGAACGCTGAATGCGCATGAACACAAGAGGCGGGATTTATCGCATGAACCAAACACAGCCGATCATAACCAGTCATATCCAATCATATCACGACGATGGAGGCATTGTCTCCTCTCATGTGATTTTCCCGCACGCTTTAGGGGGTCTGTTAAAGGGGACATATCATGAAAATCTGACTTTTTCTATTCTATTCTATTATCCATTTCTATAATCGGGTCCCCGGTGCATCTACCAACCCAGAAAAATGTGAAAAAGGACAACCCAGTAACTTCCTTTGGGTAAGCCTTTCTCTGCAAGCATGTGAAAAAACGAGCTGCTCAGATTTCGCTCCCTAGTGATTTAGGAAGTGATCATATTATAATATCACTGCCCCTTAATCTGAACGTTTCCAGCGCTGCTGTTACTTAATATACAGATCTAATATAAACATGCGATTTCTTTCCCAGCT
>NW_015760079.1:0-583 GCF_001515625.1 Sinocyclocheilus rhinocerous
ACACTGTTTAAGAAATATAATGATTTTTGAATTATGGACTGGCATAAATGAAGATAAAACGCACAATGATAGGAGAAAATTGAGCATTGAGAGATATTATGATGTATCCCAAAGAGCCAGGCTGTGATGAGAAAAGGAAATTGAGTATCTAGCGAGTAATGACTACATTTTTTATCACAACTAATGGCCTTTTAATTCTCTCTCTTTTCCTCCTGCTTTGTAATGGGATTATTAATATCACTCTCTTTTCGAGTGTTTTGAGGAAATAAACTGAGCTAATGCTCTGTGGGGGTCAAAAGGAGCCACGCGGGCCACGTTCAAGCGCAATATCTACGCCAGGAAGACAAAGACAATTTATAGTGCACTATAATTATAATATGTCTCCAATAATAATAATAATAATAAAAAAATGATATGCCTTCACTTTTTCTGTTCTCTTATTATCCTACTGTCCTAGCTTTTTACTATTTTGAACGATGACTAAAACTTTGTATAACGGGCACTTCTCATGTTTATTGCCATTATATGATACATTGCGTGTTGTATTCCTCAACTGTAAGTCGCTTTGGATAAAAGCATCTGC
>NW_015760080.1:0-583 GCF_001515625.1 Sinocyclocheilus rhinocerous
CGAACCGAACCGTGAGACCAGTATAGGTTCACACCCCTAACTAGGACTGTCATGCAAGATCTTCAGTCATTCATCATTTGATATAATTTGGCTTCAGAAGACTTTATAGCACATAACTACACTAAATTGATATGAACTACATTTGTTAACTTTAAGGCCCGTTCACAGCAAGGACGATGCCTAAATGCTAAAGATAAAGTTTTAAACATCATTCTAAATTTAAAAAATAGCACACACCGTAGATATAACGATTATAACACCAAGGAATGATATAATTGGAATCACAGTTTTTTCCAGCTGATGAACGCCAATCAGAATCCACCCGACTTTAAAGAGCTCGAGCACTTGAAATGGCAGATGACTAAACTGCCTACTTGTTAACAGAACAGTATCATCTGTTGGTGTGAACTCTAATACAATTATTGTTATAATTATCCGAATAATTATTGTTCTTAGTGTGAACAGACCTTTACGGTGCTTTTTATGTGCTTTATGTAACCTGTTCACTTAAGACTTTAAGTGTAATTTTTGACTGATTTCATTTAACTTTTTTTTTTTGGTTTAATGTAAAATGGTTTCTATC
>NW_015760081.1:0-580 GCF_001515625.1 Sinocyclocheilus rhinocerous
ACAGTAACTAATTACATTTACTCCAATACTTTACACCTCTGATGTTGGAAGTATTTTTTCACGAATCTCAGACGTCTCGTGTGTTTGTGACTGCTCAGAGTTGGCTGAGAATGCGCTCACTAACGGCACACGTGTGCCACATTCACAGCACAAACACAATCAGCGCCTCAGATCTGCAGTCACTCCAGCGCAGGGAATTCTGGGAAGGTGAGCGTGACCCCTGCCGGACTGAAGGCTCGGTCGTCATGGCAACTCAGTTGGCCCACAGATAGCCCACGGATCCGACGGTACCGTGACTCATTATGGGATGCTTTGTGGGGTGATGCAGTGGGTTGAGGTTGCCGTGGTTACGGCGTGTTACTCACCAGCTGTGCGGTGTGGTGTTGGCGGAGCTGCTCCGATCTTTGCACGACTGAATGCTGCTGCTGCTCATGAGCCTGAACACACAGCTCCTGCGGACACACACACGGGATAAACACACACGACACGGACAGACAGAGTATGTGTGTGTGTGTGTGTGTGTGAGTGTGTGTATTGTGTGTGTGTGTGTGTGTGTGTGAGTGAGTGTGTGTGTGTGAGT
>NW_015760082.1:0-583 GCF_001515625.1 Sinocyclocheilus rhinocerous
GATAATCTATCATGAAGGATTTTGCTTCAATGCCTGAGTAAATGTCATGTTGTATTTATGTGAGTGTGTACAATGTATGCATCGAAGTATCAAAGTGACATCTGAGCATCATCTTGTGTTAATTAAACTCCACCAGCCTTTCCCAGAATGCAACTGTTGTTCTCTTATCCAATGACCGATCATTCATATGCCCTCTCCCATTATATGAATCTCTTGAATCACCTCTGCAGGTGCTGGGAGAGATTATACTTGTCAGAGTGTCTAAACCTCTCTAGGCTGATTGGATGGATAAAATGCATTATAATCCAGATTGTGTATGAAGCCTGTCCGGTGTTACCTTTAAACCTGTTCATCCTGCCATTACACAGATTACAATGGCAGAGGGCATTTAAAATATAATTTCAACTACATGTTGTCATTTAAAAACATCAGTGAGTAGTTCTTTAAACTGAATTTAAACGGAGTCGTTTTGAATTATTCATTAAAAGAATCAGCTCATTAGAGTCAAACTATATCTCACAATTGCACAACGATTTAAAAAAAATGGAGCTGGTCGTATTATATATATATATATATATATATA
>NW_015760083.1:0-583 GCF_001515625.1 Sinocyclocheilus rhinocerous
AGACTGCAAAAGCTGTTAAAGTGAGTATCAGCAGGGATGATATTCCTCTCTCTGGAATGCTTCATTCCGATTGGTCAACTGTGTCATAGAGTGATCAAATATTTTATTTTTTATTTTATTTATTTATTTTTTGTGTGTAGAGAAATAAAGTAAACTTAGATTTCACAGTTGTCTACTTATTTTTCTGCAAATCTACACACAAGATGGAATAATTTGAACTCAAATCAGTTTGATGTAAATGTACATTGGGATGCAGGCTGTGTGTTGACTGTGTAGTAACTGGGATAATGTACAGTCAGTGTACAGGTTCTGATCTGGATTCATTTTATAATAGCAAATAACCATATAATAGCCATATTTATGTCTAAAACAACTTTTGTACTCCCTATCTGCATTATTCTGTTTTTTTTAAGGAAAGGTATTGCTACATGTGTCCAGACATAGTGAAGGAATTCACCAAATATGACATGGACCCTGGCAAATGGATAAAAAAATACAAGGGAATCAATGCTATCAGCAAAAATGAATTTCAAATAGATGTTGGATATGAGCGTTTTCTGGGACCAGAGATATTTTTTCACCC
>NW_015760084.1:0-583 GCF_001515625.1 Sinocyclocheilus rhinocerous
ACTGTCCTACACAGCCATTAACGTTAGGGTAAGAAAACAAAAAGCAAAAAATCAGTGCTGTCCTAAAAGCATTTACGTGAGAAGTAATCACCCCGTCTCCATGGAGACAAAATGGCCTCATTGAACAAATCAACCTACTAAAAGTCAAACACAAAACCCAACTCGTGATACTAGAAAAACAATTAATGTATGTATCAAATAATGGTTTGAAACAGCACAGCAGCAGCCTAAATCACAAATATGCAAATGATACGAGACCAGCTGCAGTTAAATGAATAAGTTACTGCAAACATTATGGGCTCCAAATAAGCAGTTGAGGGATAATGGTAATAGACAGCCTGCACATAACCGCGGTGCCTCAAGGATCAGACACCAGCTTAAGTGGAAATGCATACAGAGTGCCATAAACCCAGCCATAAATAAGCAGGGATCGAGTGCTGTCACTCATTGCACTCACATAATGACCATGATTACAAGGAAGGGTAATTAAGGCTGGAATACTCTACATGACTTTTCAAATCTGAACAGATTTTTAAAACACTAGGCATCATACACTTGCCAACTTTGTAAATAGTGACAAAGG
>NW_015760085.1:0-583 GCF_001515625.1 Sinocyclocheilus rhinocerous
CTGTATCTACCAGCAGGGGCTAATAGGACTTTGCTAACCAGCCAAATTGTGACCCTCTGTTAGTGTCCTTATTGATCTCTCAAAATGAAGATGCAATAAAACAAGCATTGTGATTGACAAAATGATTATGCCTTTAATTTGCATGCCAGCAATCAATAACTACATGCTACACAATGATTCTACTGAGTGTTTTTACAAGGGGAAGTACAAAGGATATACTGTTTAAATAATCCATTCTTGGTTATTCATAACCTCAGGACGCTAAAGGCAAATTCAGAGCTTTATTTCTATTAAAGACAGTGTGTGGGATCCCAGTGCGACTGCTTAAAAGAGAAAAAAATCATAGACGGGCTAGAGGGTCAGTCCCATCTAGACAGTAACCGTCCCTTGCTGTGGATATGAGGTGCACAAGTCTGAAGCAGTTTGCTGAAGTAAAATGTGATTTCATTAGTTTATAATGCAATTTACATAAATGAATAAGATTTAATAATGTAAGGTAAAGTAATTCATGCTACAACAAGTCGCAAACTCACTTTTAGCATTCTACCTCTAACAATTAAAGGAACAGTTCACTCAGAAATGA
>NW_015760086.1:0-581 GCF_001515625.1 Sinocyclocheilus rhinocerous
AGACTAGACTAGACAGACATACTAGACTAGACAGACAGACAGACAAGACTAGACTAGACTAGACATACAGACTAGACAGACAGACTAGACTAGACTAGACTAGACATACAGACAGACTAGACAGACAGACTAGACTAGACAGACATACTAGACTAGACAGACAGACAGACAGACAGACAGACAAGACTAGACATACAGACAGACAGACAGAATAGACTAGACAGACAGACAGACTAGACAGACATACTAGACTAGACAGACAAGACTAGACAGACAGACAGACAGACTAGACAGACAGACAGACTAGACATACAGACAGACAGACAGACAGACAGACTAGACAGACTAGACATACAGACAGACTAGGCTAGACTAGACAGACAGACTAGACTGGACAGACAGACAGACTAGACAGACAGACTAGACATACAGACAGACAAGACTAGACAGACAGACAGACAGACAGACTAGACATACAGACAGACTAGGCTAGACTAGACAGACAGAATAGACTAGACATACAGACAGACTAGACATACATACAGACAGACAGACAAGACTAGACAGACAGACAGACAGAC
>NW_015760087.1:0-583 GCF_001515625.1 Sinocyclocheilus rhinocerous
CAAACCATAATAAACCCTCTAATGATATGCGACTTTATAACTTTCCACCCACCAGCCAATCTGCTGTCGGCTGTCAAAACCCCCAGCTTCAAATACCGCACTGCTTCTCGGCGGAGAAATCCCCGGTGACATTTCGAGACAACGCCTTTGATATTCAGCAAAGGTCACAGCCATAAATTTATATATATATATTTTGTCGAGAGGATCAAATGCGAAGTCTGCAGTCTGTCCTCCAAAAGGCCCTGTAACAACACCAAGTATCCCTAAAACGCAGCCTATGCTATAGAAATACATAACATTTGCAAGAACATTGCAAGTATTATATAGGAAAATTGAATCTATTAATGTAATACAACACATCATAGTTAAAATTGCAGCTAAATGTCCATTCATTCATTGGAAGTCAGCAGAGTAGCCAAAAAATAACACTCAAATAAATGTATTGCTTGTGCTAAAACAACTCACATACGCGGGTTTTCGGAGTATTTAATTCTTGTTTTATAAGCACTGATGTCGATCTTGTGTTTTGGCCTAAAGCAGAAGGCCAAGTGCATAAGTAGCCATCTCTTCCACACTAAATGAA
>NW_015760088.1:0-583 GCF_001515625.1 Sinocyclocheilus rhinocerous
ATTGTACTTGTACAGTGCTATTAATATAACATCTATCCCTCATTTTCAGCTTCTAGCAGATGAGGAGACTGACAGGTGGGACGGGATGGGGGACGGATAAAGATTTAAGCATTAAAAGCTACCTACCATAATGCAGTATCAATGAAAGAGGTTGATGGCCTCAATCTGGTGAAACTCCACTGAACTAGAAAACAGTGCTGTCCCATGTAGTTTATCAGAGCATAAGCCATTATGGCGGACTCGTTTTCGGTTAATAATTTTGATCAATTTAGTATCAGTTTAGTAGATGGCCCATTGAGAAGTGGCAGTGCTCCTTTTCCTTTCCAAATTATTTGTTGCCACTTCTAACCATAAGTGACAAAGCCACGAAAGATTGCTTTTATATGAATACAATTATCAATCCAAGCTAAAACATGCCAAAAGTAAAATATGAATCACAATGCAATGGTTATCATCTACAGGTTTAATCTCTTTATTGTAAAGGTCCATTCACACGAAGAAGGATAACTATAAAAACAAAAACATTAACTATATTGATGTCAGAAGTCAGAAAGAGCTTTATTACCAAGTATGTTTACACACA
>NW_015760089.1:0-583 GCF_001515625.1 Sinocyclocheilus rhinocerous
TGTGTGTGTGTGTTTGTGGTGCAGAGTAAAGGTGTGTTGGTTGATTGACTGACCCTCTATACAAACAGAGAGAGAAAGAGAGAAACGCTGCTGATGATGGACCGGAAGCAGTGTTATGTTACTAGCATTAAGATATTATAGTTTATATGAATATTGAGTCAATTTTTAGTTTTGTATTTTCATTGTTATTTTAAAGTAAGTTTGTAGTAAAAGTAATTTTTAGTGTGTTTTGGTCATTTTTAGTAGTTTTTTTATGTCTATATATTTGTAATTGATTTTATTTCAGTTTAATTCATTATTCATGTTTGTGTGTGGAGACTGTGTGCAGCATCTCTGACGAGAAAAAAGATTAGAAACAGTAAAGACAGCTGCTCTTTTCCTTCTTATTTCCTGCACTTATTGCTTAACTTAGGGGGAAAAAAAGTACATTTTCAGGGGATTGTGGGTTGGGCTCACGGCAGCTGAGGTGGATTTGTCTGACTGGAGGTCTAATTTAAGTCCTGTGTAGTATTGATCCGCTAAGAGCTCGAGGGAAACGTCCTCTCCCAGCGCTGAGAGCCGCTGCTCAGGGAAGAGAAATGCA
>NW_015760090.1:0-583 GCF_001515625.1 Sinocyclocheilus rhinocerous
TGTGTGTGTGTTTGGACAGCTGCTTTTCCTGAGTTTGGCAGCTCTATTCAGACTGAAGTTTACTCAGCTCGACCACAACAGCAAACAGAGTACGAGTGAACAATGGAGCGCACATACAAAAGACAACACACACACACACACACACACAAAACACTATGCTACACTTGCTTTACACTTTAAAATAAAACCTTAGCTTCAGCAAAGAACTCACCAAGAGCTATCTGTGGCTGTATAAGTCTCCTGTGTTGAGCTATACAGTCTTTTAGAGACTTTGTAAGTTCTTCAGATCTTTAAGCACTGAAACAGACGGTTTTCTAAAGATCATATGCTTAAAACGTTTTACAATGACATAAGTTCTCCTAAAACCCTTACTGGAAGCTTCATTTTCAGTGGCTATTAGGAAATAGAAGCGCCTAGAAGCTGATTAGAGGGTAATTTCTTACAGACCAGAGCAGATCTTAGCTCATGGTCTAAATATGGTCTCTCAGAAGTCCAGGTTTTGTGTAGGTAGTAGAAGAAACCCTGGCCGCAGCATCTGTGCAGTATCGGGCCGCATTATCAAAGCCAGATCTGACCACAGGAC
>NW_015760091.1:0-583 GCF_001515625.1 Sinocyclocheilus rhinocerous
AAAAAAAGTACAAACCAGTCTGTAAAGTTTTGCATTGTTAGTATTTTCCAGTAAAAGCATTTACGAGTTAATAGCTTACTGCAAATTAGATTTTTGTAAAGAAAATGAAATATTAAATAGTAAAACACTTAGTGAAGAAAATTTGAATGAAAACAAATTTCTTGATGCGTAGATATTGGTATTAACATATCAAAGTTAAACAGCTGAGACATAAATTGAACAAGTTTCACAAACATTTGATGATCAGAATAAGAAATTGAATAACGAGTCCCCATTTTTATTAAAAAAAATAATAAAATCTCACTGAACTCTTAGGGACTTACTCTGAGAACCTGTTATATTAGTACAAATGAATTGTTGGGTGGAGTTCAACAACAAGCTTTAGCTTGATGTCAAACACATCAGTCTTCAGTCATATTCCAGGCAGAAGAAGAGGATTAGCCTTTATGTTTGCATTCCTCATGTTAGGTTGCTTCTCAGAGGTCGTTTTTCTGGTACTAGGTTTGGTAGCAAAAAACCTGAAAGATGTTTCGATTTATTGGATTTATTGGATTGGCTTTACTGATTGGTAGATCAATACCAA
>NW_015760092.1:0-583 GCF_001515625.1 Sinocyclocheilus rhinocerous
CATTGTAACATTACAATCTAAAAACAAAAACAATGTTTTTTTTAGGAGAAGTTAAATTCACTAAACTAAAACTGAAAAGAAATAAAAACAAAGGCACAGATTATATGCATTATATTTTGATTGCCCCATTACAATAGTCACTTTACAGTTAATGCTATCATAAAATACACTTACTTTTTAGGTTTAAAATTCTACACTTGGCACATTTATTGTCCAACTACAAATATTTTAGTAAAATGTGTATTTTAGTCACAATTATTGCGTTCCGTCTGTTTGCGGCGCTAGTTCAGTGAAGTCTGTGAAGTTTAGTGGAGAATCACATGCAGAAGGCTCATGCGCTACTGACAGCAAAGTAGAAATATTTCCATGACTTTGTAACATTTAAAGATGGAGAATATACCTGTGAAATGTCAGAGCATCTGACGTGCGGAGCCGCTCATGTTTAGGACAAATTGGATTATGCACTTCCCCTGCAGCAGCTCACTCTGTGCCCGCCACTATTTTTCAAATGCGCTCGTATCAAAATACTATATATTGATATAGGCGGTAATGCCTCATACCATATACACTGTAAAAAAAAAAA
>NW_015760093.1:0-583 GCF_001515625.1 Sinocyclocheilus rhinocerous
TGCGCATAGTGTCAGAGGAGACGGGCCTCTTCCCCCGTGGACTCAGCAACAGTGAAAGATATGTCTTTGTCATGGTAAATTACTGTAATGTCTGCATAATAAATAACAACAGTCCTCAGTCCAACAGCCTCAATATTATACTGTATGTGTACATTAAATGGACTCATCATGATAAACGTATAATGTAAAAAGTTTTCTACATGATTATATTTTACTCGATCAAGGATGTGCCAATTTTACAAGCAGCTTGGTTGAGCTGAAGGACTTTTGGAATAATGAGCATTTTGACTGATGTGATCATTTCCTAGGATCGACTGGTGTCTTTGGACAGTGCTGAAGACTTTGTGCGGTTGGCCAAAGAGAAATATCCAAGAATTGAGTCGTGAGATGGAAAGGAAATTCTAAGTTTGGACTCGTTTGCTCTCTTTGATGCTTCTTCTGCAACTATTTTTATCAATAAATTCATTGTTGTTTGATGTCACGGGAGTGGCACTATTATGAAAGAAAGTTAAATTAGAATTAGAATAATGGGGTGATAACTTGTTGTTATGAGTGCAATAATTCCAAACGAATGTCCAATAAA
>NW_015760094.1:0-583 GCF_001515625.1 Sinocyclocheilus rhinocerous
ATTTCCACCACATCAAACAATTTTACCCCTCAGGTTTTATAAAAAGTATTTGACAAGAGTGTCAGTGAAGATCTTGAGATGAAATGGAAAAAAATGTGATGTCTGAAAAAAAATGAAAATGTATGGGAAATGTTGTGTTTGTTTGTCATTTCCAATCAAGTGGTAATTTGTCAAATTAATGTATTTAGATCACATACCATTTTGAAATTAGCCTTAGGACTTTGTAAGACAAAAATAGTCTGCTATTTTATTAACCACTGACTTTCCCATCATGAAGCTGTTGAAAACAAATGACTTCCAGAAAAATGACAGAATTCCTCTGTGATGCATGTATATACACTGTTGGATATTAGTAGACAAATTAGAGAGTATGAACAGTGTGTTTTACAAGAGTTTATCTTCTAAAAGTCCACAGGGCCAAAAGTGCTCATTTTTGAAGAAACACCCATGTATAGTTGGCACTTTGATAGCAGCTCATGTTCTCTTATTTGCTGTGGACATGACACTAATAAGACAGTTTAACAGCTACAGAAGATGAGTTTGCTTTTGCAATTATGTTGCAATGAAAAATGTCAGAGTAACA
>NW_015760095.1:0-582 GCF_001515625.1 Sinocyclocheilus rhinocerous
CACACACACACACACACACACTCACTCACACACACAGAGACACAGACACAGACGCAGACACAGACGCAGACACACACACACACACACACACACAAGATAAAGAGACGGCCACAGTTAACACTGCCTTCAGGAAAGCTTTTAAAAAGCTGATCAACACAGGTTCTTATGTCATGAGCGCAAGTTTGAGTTTTTTTCATTTACTACCCTTAAAGAAACACAGATCACAGATATTTTGTGCCAATACCTGAAAAATCTACATACTAAATGTTAATGTTCTTAGTCTTTTCTTCCAGCGACGGGGCAGCCCAGAGAGAAGCTACAAGAGTTTACGCTGAATTATAATCAATAATAACCAGAAAAGATTTTATGCATAATGCAAGATTAATTATAAACTTACCTGAAACACATTGAGACTCTTATTTTGAAATGTCTATGCTATACTACTTCCATCCGCTCATTCAAACAAAATATGCATCTTACAACCATCTACAACATATTACATGTCATAATTCATCAACAGTTGATCATAAGCAGTCTCTTGGCATAAATGTGCAGTATTCACTGATTGTGAGCCAGTAGAAC
>NW_015760096.1:0-583 GCF_001515625.1 Sinocyclocheilus rhinocerous
AGTCTCCCCTTTGTGGTAGAAATTGTGCATGTACAACTTGCCAGTATTTAAGAAAGTTATTTAAAACAATCAAATAAAACACCATGCGTTTGCTATCATGTCCTGTGCTTGTAATTGTCTTTGTATTCAACCGTTGTCCTTGAGCCGATTTATAGTGTTTATAGTCAAGAAGGATTACAAGAACATTACCAGACCGTTGTATACACACAAACACTACTTATATACACATACACATACACAATATTTTCGTTGTTTTAGTTTTAATTCCTAACGTTCATGTTTTGATTTCTTTCAGAAACCGGATGAAGAACACCACATCATATACTCGAGTGTTAATGCAAAATGACAGGATCAGTGTATTAGCATTTTGGTGACTAATATGAAACTGGCATGAAAAAGTCATTTTCAAGTATTTCAGGGTCAATGATCTCAAAGTGCATCTTTAAGGGCAGATTTTCAGAGAGTGACAAATGCTTCACAGTTCCGAATGTGAGTGATTGAAGCCTAGTGTTTCAGTGCCATCAGTATTTTATCACTATATCAGGATCGATTAACATCCTATATATGTATTATTCATTTCTCT
>NW_015760097.1:0-583 GCF_001515625.1 Sinocyclocheilus rhinocerous
AACAACTGGAGGATTCAGAGAACAGACTGAAAGAAGAAAGAAAGACGAGAGAAGATCAACAGAAGACTCTTGAAGAGAAACTGAGACTCCTTGAAGAACAGCATGAAGAAGAACTGAAGAGAAGACGAGTGCAGTGGAGAGAGGAATATGAGAGAGAGAAAGAGAAGATGAAGAAGATCTGCTCTGAAACTGATCATTCACTACAGGTGAGTTTTTTTTATCTTTCATGTTTATTCTGTTAAACAGACAAATAAAATTATTTTTACTGAATGATGTTGGTTTCAACTCTAAAAGATCACAGCTTACAGAAAACTGGAGACTGAGTGCTCAAGACTATTGGTCTGCTATGTTTGTTCTGTTAGTCACACTTTTAGTAGTAATTATAACCCACCAAAACTCAGACAACTTACATTTCAAATGTTAACTCTTAAATGCATGAATGTTTCGCCAATCATTCTTACATCGTGAGAATGTAAAATCCCCTTCGTGAGAAGGGGAAGTCGTGGCCTAATGGTTAGAGAGTCGGACTCGAAATCCAAGGTAGGAGATTTATAACGAGTGGTTCCCTGCATTATTACAGCAA
>NW_015760098.1:0-583 GCF_001515625.1 Sinocyclocheilus rhinocerous
TATTTGAAATAAAATAAACATTAACTGAAATAAAATATTGAAAAAGTAAAAATTTCAGCTAGTTGGCAAGGCAAATTTCCCATTTTGATTTTGTTTAACTTTGTGTACTAATATAACTAAAACTGAAATGTAATAAAAAATGTATACAACACAAGTGTTGGACTGTCTGGGCTGCTGAGGTTGAACTTGCCTTCTCTTGATTTTCATCAGCTCTTCAGGGTCAACAGGCCCGTAGCTCCAAACTGGATAATTAAAACTTACCCTGAGACAACAGTCAAACAGCAATGTGAGTTCAACAGGAATGGGACAAAATGGCATGGGCTATATGCTTGGATGAATCATTTTATTCAGCAAGGATGCATTAAACTGATTAAATGTGACAGTAAAAACATTTATAATGTTACTAAAGATTTTGATTTCAAATACATGCTGTTCTTTGTCCTGAGAAAAAAGTATCAAGATTTCCACAAAGATATTAATATTAAATATCAATATAAAACTTAAAAACATTAAATATTGGCTGTAACATTCGTAAAAGTAAGAAATGCTTCTTGAGCAACAAATCAGCATATTAGAATGATTT
>NW_015760099.1:0-579 GCF_001515625.1 Sinocyclocheilus rhinocerous
AAACTTGACAGCCGAGGTCACAAAAAAAATAGAGAATAAAATAACTGCTTGAAGACTCTTCAGAATTAGATTTTCTCTTTACGTTCCACAGAAAATCAAACACAGCAGTTTCTAATAGTTTGTCCAGATTCACAAGCTCAGCTTTAAACTTTAATATTTAGTTAAAGTTTGAGACCTTCATTATTATTTAAAGTAAAATATCGGCAAATCTCATTTTTTTCCTGCAGTTCTTCCCTTACGGTGACGCGTCAAAGTTTGCGCAGCATGCATTCAGGACCTTTGATAAGAATAGTGACGGTACTATCGACTTCAGAGAGTTCATCTGTGCCCTGTCCATCACGTCACGGGGAAGCTTCGAGCAGAAGCTCAACTGGGCCTTCAACATGTACGACCTGGATGGAGACGGCAAGATCACTCGAGTGGAGATGCTGGAGATTATAGAGGTACAGAAAATCTGTTTATTTGCATGAAACGAATGCCAGTGGATGAATCCGTTTAAAAAAAATAACAAAATATATACATATAAAATAATAAATATATATATATATATATATATATATATACACACATACAATTAAT
>NW_015760100.1:0-583 GCF_001515625.1 Sinocyclocheilus rhinocerous
GACAGATATTGATTATCAAAATAATCGTTAGTTGCAGCCCTAAAATAGTGCACCTGTTCTAATCTTGCATACTTCTGACTCGTGGCAAAAAAGTTTGGTCATCGTTGCATCTTATTTTGCTACGAAATGCAAACACTGATGCCTTTGTTCATTTTTGTCATCCCTTATGATGTTCTGCCCTCTAGTGGTTAAATAGCACTACTGTCGTTGGGTAGATCAGCTTTTGTGACAAACAATAATTGTGATACCAGACTGTTTGTGAAGCATGACAATCACTCAGTTTCAGTGTTTTCCTAACCTAGAACATGGTATCTCACATAAAAATCACGTGTTAACAGGCTTACATGTGCAATGTGGGAAAGAGACAATTAAATGAATTAAAATAGTTCAAACAGTCACCTGATAGCGGTTCTATTGATGATGTTGTTGGAGAGGTTGATGAGGATGGTGATGGTGCTGAGGTTGGTGAAGGTGTTGATGCTGGTAATGTGGTTGGTGAGGATGGAGATGAAGGCAGTGAATGTGCTGATAATGGTAAAGATGAGGAAAATGATGTAGAATTAGATTCTGTGACTTTAAAGTA
>NW_015760101.1:0-583 GCF_001515625.1 Sinocyclocheilus rhinocerous
AAATATCAACGTCTTATGATGGTGTACGCCTGCTGGGTTGTAAGTAAATAGTGCATTTGCCTGCCCCCTGCCTGTCAAACTGCATCACTGCAGTCAGCATAGCCACACCTTGCTGCCAGCTTTACTTGTAGTTCGATCAACTCTTTAACTTGTGAATGTGTAAACGTGTCTGTTGATATCACTTCCCTTATGGAAATGTTATTATTTAATGAGCTAACCTCTATGAGCACATACACACAGATAATGGTTGCCCCTCCTTCTCTCTTTGTAGACATAATTTGTTATTTGAAGGAGATTCGTCTCTCTTCTCCCGGAACAAAACATGGCAATGAAAGTATATGCGTTGCTTGTGTGTGTTATTGCGTGTGGAGAGATGTGTAATTTACAAATTTCAACACCAGTCCCACATTTAAATGTGCTTGTCAAAAAATCCCAAAACTTAGTAGCGTATACAAACCCATGTGCCTTGTATGTTTAACAGATCAGAGGTCATTTTGAAAACATAATGTATACACTGTGCAAAAGTTTTTTTTGTTAGTTTTTTTTCAGCAGCCATTACTCCAGTCTTCAGTGTCACATGATC
>NW_015760102.1:0-583 GCF_001515625.1 Sinocyclocheilus rhinocerous
AGGTTAGAAACACTTTCTTACTGTCAATCTGCTTATACAAGCGTTAGCTCCCATTAGTCCTCGAATCTGATTGTACCAAGAGTGCTGAAATACAGTCTAAGAGCACCAGGACGTTCCACTTCTTCTGTCTGTCCGTCTGTGCATTAGAGGTGGGCAGTTTTTAGTGACTCTTTCTGCAAGTTACATTGATCAGCCAGTAGATGGCGACAAGTCACTATAAACAACGAGTGAATCATTTGAATCGTTCATATAGCTGATTCATTCAGGAACAAAACAAGTAAACTGTCTTTATGAGTGAGTCAGAGTTATTTTAGTATTGTTTATGTACTATTGTAGTGTTTATTAATATTTTGAATACGTTTTTATTTATATAATTTCAGTTTTCATTTAGTTTAAATTGTAATAATTTTGTTAAGTTTAAGTACATTTGCGTTTTGTTGTTGTTTTATTTCTATTTAGCTTTTTTAATTTCAGTTTTAGTTTTAGTAAATTTAGTATTTCAACTTATGTTATTTCAGTTAGTTGCCAAGGCAACATTTATAGCTTTTGTTGAAGTTATTTATGTTTTTCTAGCATTTTTTAG
>NW_015760103.1:0-583 GCF_001515625.1 Sinocyclocheilus rhinocerous
AGGTTGACTTTTTTTGCAGGTACAGCAAACACATAAACATTTACTGTAAGCAAGAGTTGTATACAGTAACACTCTATAAATAGGTAACTGTTGATCTTGGACAGGCTGGTTGGAGTGTTCTTAAACCTGGAAAGTGGAACCTCATTCCTGTAAGGGCAAAGTGGAACGACTGCCAGAAACACACTGTATGTGTTTAAACATGTTTTTATTTATTTATTTTCCTGCCTGTCATCAGTAAAAAAAAAAACGGATGTGCAAAATGAGGACACACTTCTAACAGACTCCGATCCAATTTGAAAATACAGCTCTCACTCTTTTCAGATCAAATGGATCAAATTTGAGATACAAAAAATTAGTTTTAGTTGATTGTATCACTGAAAAACATTAATCAAACTACCCAGAAATCAGAAGTCTTGACGTTTTAGATCAGTGGTTCTGGTCTTGCTTCAGGTCCCAGATTTTACATTGAACATCAAGTGGCGAACAACTGTAAAACAAGTACGTAGTAACATAAAAAAAATAAAAATAAAATAGATGAATGTCCAACTAAAACATTTCAGTAAAAAACATTCAATGAACAATG
>NW_015760104.1:0-583 GCF_001515625.1 Sinocyclocheilus rhinocerous
GGCTAAGACCCTCTCGTCCTCCCACTGTGCCATCCTGGGATCTTGCTCTGGTGCTGAGGGTGCTGGCCCTTTTGCTCTTCGAGCCGCTTCTGTCTGTTGGATTGAGAGAGTTATCGCATAAAACCGCACTGTTGCTCGCCCTTGCGCCCTCAAGTGCGTGGGGGGATTTACAAACATTCTCTGTAAATGCTGACTGCATGCAGTTTGGACCAGGTGATTGTAACATTACGCTGAAGCCAAGATTGGGCTACGTGCCTAAATCATTTTCGACACCATTCAGAGCGCAAGTGGTGATGCTTTCTGCTTTCACTCCAGAGTCAGCGACCTCATCGGATGCCGCCCCTCATCAGGTGCTATATCTGGTGCAGGCTCTGCGAGTTTAGTTTACTTTGACCGCACGGCTCAGTTTCGGCAATCTGAGAAGCTGTTCGCGTGCTTTGGAGGCGGCACCAAGAGGCAGCCGGTCTCCAAACAACGACTATCACATTGGGTGGTAGATGCCATTGCCTTGGCCTATTCTAGCCAGGGTATGGAATGTCCTATTTGTGTCAGAGCCCATTCGACGAGGGCAATTGCCCCATTC
>NW_015760105.1:0-583 GCF_001515625.1 Sinocyclocheilus rhinocerous
CATAAATCTTCTGTTCCAGATGCATACCACATTATTATTATTATTTGTTTTTTGTTTTTACCTTAGTCTTACTTATTTAAATGTTCTTACTGTTCTCGATGTCATATACTGTATGTATTTATGTATGTTTGCACCAAGAGCTCCTAAAAAACCCATAGCAAACTCCTTGTTTGTTTGCACACACTTGGTGAATAAAGCTCATTCTGATTGAATGATTTTTGAACTGATTTTTTTTTTTTTGCATTAAATATAAATCGAACAATAATGAGTGAGGTTTATACTTTAAACAGAAAAAAAACTATTTTGCAACAGGGCATGAAAAGTGTAAGGCTTGTTTTTGATGCAAAAAAAAAAAACTGGAATCGAGAAGCAAAATTGTTCAAGAATATATCTTTAAGATTTGTTGGCAAACACTTTTTTTCCTTGCTTTCAGATCCATCTGCAATGCAAAAACAAATGAAAATGAGATGCCAAACTGTACAGAAATATGTCTTGAATTAAGTTCATTTTTCTTATCCTATTGTCAAAATGTTTTTTTCTTGCTTACTGAGTGAGGTTTATGCTTAAAACAGAAAAAAAAAAA
>NW_015760106.1:0-583 GCF_001515625.1 Sinocyclocheilus rhinocerous
CAGTGTTTTTATTCAGGGTCTGTTGGCTGTTCTGGCTTTCAGCACTTTAATGTGTAAGTTTCTTACGCTTTTTAAACCAAACCGCAAATGAAACGACGTTTCTGTGTGATGTGATAGTGTTTTCTATTTATTTATTTATTTATTTCTGATTACGGATATGATGTAGCACGTGGCTTGGGGTTTGTTTGTTTACAGTTTTGTTTGTTAGCTATTGTAGCATATGGAGGTGCTATGGTACAGTGATGCGTGAAATGCTGTTTTTTTTTTTTTTAATTTATGCTTGGTTTTGGTGCTAAATGATTAGCATATTTATATAGCATGGTATTTATAGGGTACTTCAAAAAAAGTACAAACAATATTTCATTTAATGAACATGTATGAAACACTATACATAGATTAAGCCATGTTTAGTGTTCCCTGTAAAGAAAATGACAACTGTAGTAGTTACTTGCACTTGACCTTAAAATGGCAAATTACTAAATTTAAATGACATTTCTTAATGTGCTTAGGTTTAATCTGTCTTAATATTTAAACAAAAAACTGACACATATTTAGGCTAAGCAAAATATGTACAAAAAAACAC
>NW_015760107.1:0-583 GCF_001515625.1 Sinocyclocheilus rhinocerous
GTTTGAGTGTCAGCTTTCAGAAACTGTGTGACAAGGAAAGATTTTTTGTGTAAGCAGTTGAAAAAAAACTGTAACAGGGTTCTGTCTCAATGTAGCAAAACCAGCTGAGAAGCACTGGACTAGTTTTAAGGCCTTTTTGGAGCCTGGAGCGTCAGCCGCTAGTTAACATATTGACTAGTATGTGCAGAAATGTTTCACGGCTGTTAGGTTTGCGTGTGTGTGTGTTTAGCGGTCTCCCTCGATGCTGTCGTGTCGTGTTCAGGCATGCAGGTGACCCATGCAGCTCTCAATCACGATCCGCCGGGGAACGAAACCAGCCCCGATCGAACGCCTGCTTTCCCAGCGCGGGTCTGTAGAGCCGATATCTGCAGCCATTGATCACAGAGCTTGAAAAGGCTTCATTGGTCGCTCTCCGTCGTCCCTGAGGGCAGCAGCATCTCATTTAGGTTTCTAAAGGCTTATGGGAAGCGGACCGAAATCGAGCTCGTTCAGACAGAGCGGGTTTTAATAAATATGCATCATTACAGTTTCTCTGCCTCCCAGCTGAGCTCGGAATGAGAACAGAGAAGCGTCTGCGTTAAAC
>NW_015760108.1:0-583 GCF_001515625.1 Sinocyclocheilus rhinocerous
ACATGGAACAACTCTTGTTTGTGCCACATTATTGGCCCAACAAGACTTGGTTCTCGGAGCTTGTGCTGTTGGCATCAGCTCCTCCCTGCTGGATTCCCCTGTGGAAGGATCTTCTTTCCCGGGGAAGGGCACAATCTGGCACCCGCAACCAGATCTCTGTAACCTCCGTGTTTGGTCCCTGGATGCGACCAGGAGGAACTCTGAGGTCTTTCACCCGCAGTGGTGAATATCATTACGCAGGCTAGGGCCCCCTCTACAAGGCGGCTATATGACCTGAAATGGCACATTTTCATGAATTGGTGTTCTTCCCATGGGAAGGATCTTCGGAGATGTGGCATCGGATCTGTGCTATCCTTCCTCAAAGAGGGCCTGGACAGGTGCCTGTCTGCGTCTACACTCAAGGTATATGTGGCCACTATTGCAGCGAACCATGACACAGTAGACTGCAGGTGGGGAAGATCTGGTTATCAAATTCCTAGGAGGTGCCCGGAGGTTGAATCCTCCAAGGCTGCGCCTCATCCCCTCTTGGGATCTCTCCGTGGTATCTACAGAGAGTTCCATTTGAGTCAGTTGAACTTAGTGC
>NW_015760109.1:0-576 GCF_001515625.1 Sinocyclocheilus rhinocerous
TACTAATCTCCAGCACACACACACACACACACACACACACACACACAAAACATTAAATAACACTATTTCTGGAAACCTAATAAGAAAAAAACCTATCAACATCATTGCACAACAACCTTTGAGCATCCAATCATATCTCATTACCTTGTTTTAAAAATGTTTGCAATAAAATTATATTAAAGCACTTACTTCTGGTATAAACTGTAATTATCTTCAGACTTTATTGGTCTAAGTCCACCGATAAAACTTACCATGTTTTTGAATATACAGTATGTTACTGTTCAAAACTTGAACAGTAGTTGTGATACATAAAAATTTTCAATCTTTGAAAGAAGTCTGTTATTCTCACCCAAGGCTGCATTTATTTACTATTTTAATATATTTTCAAATGTACTTCATTTCTGTGAAGCTGAACTGCGTCCATTATTACAATTTAAAATAACCGTTTATAATATATATACTGTTTTTACTCCAGAAATAATTCTAATATGCTGATTTAGTGCTCAAGTCTTATTTTTATAAATGAAAACAGTTATGCTGCTTATTATTTTTGTGGAAACCAGATACATTTTTCAG
>NW_015760110.1:0-583 GCF_001515625.1 Sinocyclocheilus rhinocerous
CCTCACCAGAAAAAAACTCAACACCACCATCTAGTGGATTGTAAAAAAATATATTTTATTATTCGACCAAATAGTATAATAAAAGATCGATACTAAATATCGCGATACTATGCTATATCGATTTTTTCCCCCACCCATAATGTATATGTATATGTGAATATAAATTTATGTTAATTAAAACATACATATTTTATTCTTGTTTATTATTTATATGTTTCTTTTGAACAGTTGGAGCCCCTGGTGGTCCCAGACTCTACTCTGGAGTTAAACACTTCCTTCACTAATGAGCATCCATGAGAAGTATATTTGCCAGACAGGTGGTTGGACTTGCTGGCCAAACTGGTTTTTAACTGATCTGCCAGCTGGTCTCTGTGTCCGACGAGCTGTAAAGTGCCCAAAACCCCTCTAAAATCCTCAAAACAGACCAGCCTAACCTTTGGCTAGTTTAAGTTTTTTTCCTCCAGCTTTTAGACTATGTAGAGGAAACTGATGTAAGACTTGGCCAACATTCCTGGAAATCTTGTCAGTCGTGACTGATTGCTTGGTGGTGCTTAGATCTGGAATAGGTTCTAAGCAAATGGAT
>NW_015760111.1:0-583 GCF_001515625.1 Sinocyclocheilus rhinocerous
CCCTCATAATTCTTCATTAGGGGCTGATTTAATGGGAAAGGCATTTTGAAAGGCGATATATATTAATAAACAGACACCCCTGAGGGCGATCTTTTTAATTACAATCATTTAATTTAACTCATTACAATTATTTCCTATGTATGGATAAAGTCGGTCTCATCAAAAACTGAAATTCATAAAATTAAGCTTATTGTCAGATATTTTGATTCCAACTTACACAGTTTTTTCAGCGTACAACCAGTTTATTCAAGAACAGGTGCACGAGAGAAACAAGTCCTTTCTTCACTAATAAAGAATGCTAATGGCATTCTAATGGAGTTTCTATCATCAATTTGGAATCAATCCTAAATGATTCTAATGGAATCAACTGAGAGTCCCATAAGAATCAGTTCCTGTGTCCGAATTTCAGTTTATCCAATAGGATCTTAACTGACACTCAGAGGAAGGAATTTCCATTAGCGATCCTGTACAATTCTTTAGACTTGAAGGGAGTTCATGTCCTCATGTGGGTTTTATCATATGAATTCCAGGGGAGGATATACCACTTTTTAATAATTGCTTCCTGGGAATTTTCTGATTTTAT
>NW_015760112.1:0-583 GCF_001515625.1 Sinocyclocheilus rhinocerous
TTAGTTAAACCATTCATCTTAATAGCAAGGCTTATATTAGAGATATTTGAAATTAGATTTTAACTTTCATTCAGACAGAGCTGAAGTGGATTAATGAGTTATAGAGTTATAATAATATGTAGAGTTAAGGCTTCAAAGTACGTGCATAATACAGGACTACTTGAAGCTACACACAAAAAAAAGGAGATTCAAAACAAGTGAGTGGATTTATATTATATTTATGGCAACGTCACAAAAATGGCCATCTCAGACCCCGGAAACAGGGCTAATAATATAACAGTATGTCATATAAATAAATGTCTTACCATGCAGGAGCAAAACATACAGTGTGGAAAAAAATCTGTCCATAATTTTCACCAAAATATGCAAAGAATCTGTTGAATCTTTAAGTCAATATATTGCTAAAGTGAAAGCGAAAGTAGCCTACAGTGAGAAGTCGGTGTCAAAAACAACAACACACGTAAGCTTGTCTCAGTTTGCTAGTAATGTGACGTTCGACACCGAAGCTCCGAAACAAGAGTAAAACAAACACATATATAAACAACAAACACGGCTCGTGTCGTTTTTGCTTCAGCTGCGCCTC
>NW_015760113.1:0-570 GCF_001515625.1 Sinocyclocheilus rhinocerous
CTCACATTTCACCCCTAAAATCAACACAAAAAAATTATATATATATATATATAATAATTCATACATACAATAATGAAATATATTAATATATAACAACAATAATGCAATGAATAATAATTATTTTTTCTGTTGATTTTATACATTTATTTTATCCCCAAATCTATTTATTTATTTATTGCATATACAGTATATGAATAATTTCTTAATTAAATGATGGGGGGGAGAGATAAATAAACCTATATGCAATGAATAATTTGGTGTAAAATATCACTGGCATTTTTCATCAGATCATCAGATTAAATTTTCAGTCTTCTAAGTGTTGTGGATGCTGTAATCAGCAGGAAAAATGCAAAAATTATAATAATTCATTCAATTGGAGGTAAAATAAATCAGATGTAAATGAAAAATAA
Source organism: Sinocyclocheilus rhinocerous (assembly GCF_001515625.1). NCBI lineage: Eukaryota > Metazoa > Chordata > Actinopteri > Cypriniformes > Cyprinidae > Sinocyclocheilus > Sinocyclocheilus rhinocerous. The sequence goes on from NW_015760113.1 coordinate 411, forward strand.
AATGAAAATGGAAGATCTAAAAATAAACATTAATGGCAAAAACAACTATATAACAAAACAGAAAAAATGTGCACACAAATACACACACACACATATGTATAAACATATAGACAAACTAACTGTGTGTGTGTGTGTGTGTGTGTGTGTGTGTGTGTGTGTG
>NW_015760114.1:0-583 GCF_001515625.1 Sinocyclocheilus rhinocerous
CGGCTGCAGCACCTCTTTCTCAGTCAGCATAAATATGAATCTACACAGATGGCCATGTCGAAAGTGTCAAAAGAGCAGAGGTTGCTGCGAGTGATTCCTTTCGGAGCCACTCAGGAGATTCAGGTGTTGCATCTGGACCAGAAAACAGGTCAGGACGCCGGGAAGCTGGCTGAAGCTCTCGCTCGAGACGAACATCAGCATCAGCAGCGCAGAGTTTCAGGCATCATCAGGGGCGAGCAGCAGCGAAGCGGCTGGAAACAATGAAGGGGTAGTAGTGGGTGCAGTGCTGGGCTCCCTGCTTGGAGTGGGTTTACTTGCAGTCGTGATTTTGCTCTACCGTCGTGGCATTGTTAAGATACCCAGAATGCCTAGCATCCCCTCATTTAGCAAATGGAAGAACAGTAGTGACATTGGGGAGCTTGGTGGCACCTTGGACCACGGCTTTGACAACCCCATGTTTGACAAACTGACTATGATGCCTGAGGAACCAGGACTATACGGGACAGAGATGATAAACTCGATAACCCTAACTCAGTCAGGAGTGCATTTCGTAAATCCTGTTTATGATGAAACTGATTTTAGT
>NW_015760115.1:0-583 GCF_001515625.1 Sinocyclocheilus rhinocerous
CTCCTCCATCAAGGACAACATGGAGATAGATGGCAGTGCAACCATAAGCATGCATGAATCTAATAAGGATGACAAAACATGTATGCGGTATATTGTTTTTATACATGCTGAAACAACACTGTGCCTACTGTATGCTTATATGATTTGAAACTAAACATTGGCCACTATTAAAAGCTATAAGGAGTTATACAGCATGTTGTGATGTATTCAGTAATCACAATCTTCACTGAACAAAATTGGTAATAGGATTTACATTTTCACTCAGAAATTGCTTATACAGTAAATTTCACAAAGAAATGGCAAGTAGAAGTAGAAAGACTGAAAAAGTATTTCACTGTAAAATGAACAATACAATATAATTTGTTTTATTTTCATAATTTTTAATAATTATTTTATGTGTATTAATATTTTTATAGTCTTTAATTTAAAATGACTGAATATTTCATAAAATTTTGATTCAAACTCAAATAATTGGTTCATTTCAGTGAATCAACATCATTCAAAATATATGGAGTCTTTGAGAGCATTTCCCCCCCCAAAAAATAAAATAAAAAATAAATATTGGTATATATTGAGTGTATTG
>NW_015760116.1:0-583 GCF_001515625.1 Sinocyclocheilus rhinocerous
CCGCCTGGACCAAAAAAATGCCAGGGCCGATTTTTTGTCCCAGTCCAGCCCTGGTTATGAATTACTCAGAGAATAAATAGAGCCATAATTATACTGGACGTACCTGTTCTTTTGATGACATAACGTGGACTCCACGCCAAGAGAGCATCGGTCAAACTTGAGAGTGAAGACGATCTCATGCGTGCGCGCCGTCGTCAAAGAGCCCTGCGTGCGCGCTCCCCAGCGTCCCCCCCGTCTGTATTTCAACATTGTAGTCAAGTTGTGTTGTGCGCCCCACCGACCGCCCACAACCATCTCTCCCGAGAGCGTGTTCAGACCATGGTGGAGCTGCTTGTGAACGCAGCGCCAGGGTAAGCGCCAACCAGAACCGGCTCTCACCGCCGCTCCCTTCAACGGGGAGGAGAACCGAGAGCCAACGGAAGAGCACGCGACGCGACGCGACACAGCTGCGGCGCGTTCGCCTGGCATGAGCCTGCCCATGAAAAGAGCGCACTTGAACGGAGTTTTGGAGGAACGCTAAACGGACAAAGTGGGGATTAAAGAGGCGGATAACGCTGGAGCGTTGGCGTGGGATTTTAAGCAA
>NW_015760117.1:0-583 GCF_001515625.1 Sinocyclocheilus rhinocerous
ATTATGCACTATGCTCTCCCCTGGCCCTTCCACAGCACCTTCAGGTCTTTCCAAACCCTCTTCCCCAACCATATCTTCACCTATTCGGACATCTTTCCATCCACAAACCTCTCCTCTCCCTCTTAGTCCTCCTTCTTGCTTGACTTCTACTCCAACCTTCCCACTGGTTGATATCTCTGACAACCCATCCCCCGACCCTGTCTCCCATCCGCTTCCAACTTCACCCCCAATCTTATGTGTACAACCTTCCTCACCTCAACTTGACTCCAAACCATCCCCACCTCCTCCCCAGAAACCCATGCCTCCTCAGGTCTCAAAGCCACCCCTCCCAGCACAACTCCCCTCTGCTCTTCCTAAGAGCTCCTCCTCAGCCATGCCTAGACCATCTCCACCTCCTGCCGTTAGACCCTCATCTCCACCTCAACCCAGACCACCACCACCAATAGTCCCAAAACCACCAGTCCCCACATCTCCAGTGAGCAAGTCCCATAAACCTATTCCTCCTGGTATCAGCATCCTGGAGAAACTGATTAAGACATGTCCAGTGTGGCTTCAACTGGGAATGAAGCAGGACAGAGCCATG
>NW_015760118.1:0-583 GCF_001515625.1 Sinocyclocheilus rhinocerous
TCTGCAAATGCTCCCGTCATATCAGCTAACAATGCCAAAGAGCCCACAGAGGGGGGGCCTGAGGCCCAAAGACGGGGAAATATGCAAAAGGTGGAATAAAAACTACCTTACGTAAGACTGACGGGGCAAAAAGGCTAACTGTTACTGCCAGAGCCTCACACTGCGTGCCTTTTTGTTTGGGTTATAATGAGACATGTTTCTTTTACAAGAATTGAACGAAGGTATGACTGTATTATAATAGTTAAAGAATCATGACAGGAATAATAAATAAATAAATGGCAAGATAAGTGCATAAATTTTTATTTACATTTAAAACTAAAGTAATAATTATATAGCAAAATATTAAATTTGTACTATTTAAAATGCTTAAACATTTTACAATGAGCCCTTTCTATAGTTTGTTTTATACACATAAAAATATGTTATTTACACACTATGCCACTTTAAAAAGTAACTTTACTTTTTAAATAACATAGTTTTAAATAAAACTGAAATAACAACTGCAAAAAAAACAAACAAACAAAAAAAACAGCATCTAACACGGAAGCTTAAGGGTTAAGGGTAAAGTGAACTGAATTGTAAG
>NW_015760119.1:0-583 GCF_001515625.1 Sinocyclocheilus rhinocerous
CCCCACCACATTCACACAGTACACCGGGTGCTGCAGACACACAGAGGATTGAGAACAGTGCAGATGAAGATGATGAGGATGATGCAGATGAGGAGGTGTTTGTCTGTGAGTACCGTGTGAGCCGAGGCGGAGAGCGGCGTCCTCTGCACAGGGGTGCGTTTGTTACTGCGGTTGTCCCACAGGATGATCTGCCCAGAGTACGTGCCTCCAACCACCAGATTAGGATGAAACTGTGCAAACGCTGCTGACATCACTGCAGACTGAACACACATATTCCATGAGACATAATATTTGATCAAATAAACTGACCAAATGACTAATATTAAAAACTACATTTATTTTAGCATGTACTTTCTTAACCTTCTGTTCACATATTGACTTTGTGGACATATCACCTCTCAGCAGACAGATGTTGAAGAATTTCTAGGTTTACTGTGTGCTTGCTTGTTTGTATGTATATGTATGCATGTCTTTATTTATTCTTTCATTTATGCATTGAATTCATTTGAATTAATCATCCATCCATTTTCCAAAATTCTTGTGCTCTTTTAATGAATTATTTATTTTATTTTATTTTATTTTA
>NW_015760120.1:0-583 GCF_001515625.1 Sinocyclocheilus rhinocerous
AGGTCTCACACCCAGAAAATCTCACCTCAGAGAATTTGTTCCACAAGTCATCTCTCGCCGCGTTCCCATACATGTGCGTCATCAAGTAATCCTGCAAACAGACAGAGAAGGAGATCATTATTGGAAGAGAAATAAATTGGACTTGTACAGGAACGGTGAACTTGGGAAACCAAATAAACCCAAACAATAACATTACTAATCCTCTCAGTTCAAGCTGAATGTATGCAAATTAGCAGCAGATGTTTGGGTGTGATTGGCTGTCAGCTCAAGGAGGCCAATTAGATTAGGCCAATAAGGAGGCTAATTAGAGGCTGATTATGTTGTTCGAGTCGATGCTGCATCAGCGTGTCATGAGTAACATACAAATCAGCAATATGATTTTAGAGGAGTTTCTTTCAAGACATAAAAGATGGTCAAATTGTTCACATTAAAATAAACATGCTGAGTTTTGGAAAAAATGAACAGGAGAAAAACATTAATTTATTCAAAGAGTAAAAACTTCAACACTTACAAAAAAAAAAGATTGTACAGGTATATGCTAATTTTATTCATACACCGTAGATGTATTTACATGTCACTCCAT
>NW_015760121.1:0-583 GCF_001515625.1 Sinocyclocheilus rhinocerous
TGGTGGTATTTTTAAACGTGGTTAGCTTTGTCTCTATTTCAGAGAGCCGCTCGCCAATTAAGCTGCAAATTGCTAATTAGCGGAAAGGGGCAAACGAAGGTTTTATGCAAATGAGTCCTGACTCAGCCTCCTTGATAAATGGGGCCTGTCTACAAAGAGGATCCCAAAACTGAGAGGAAAATTCATTTCATTTTTTCCATTCTCTTACAAAGGGTTCAAAGCAGAGTGCTATAAGCCTCCTTTACATCTCCTCAAGTCAAAATCCTTCTGCATTTTATTGGGTGGGGGCAAAGAAGAAGATTAAAAAGAGCCTCTCCTATTCTCTTCTCTCGTACTCTGTGCCTGGAGAAGAACGCGAGTCAAAAAGCAAGAAGCCAATCTCTGAGCCTCTGGGACGGAGGTTAAAACAGGGATGAAAAGGGGAAGGATGGAAGAAAAGTGTTTAATTTAAGAACAAAAAGAAATAGCTGCACAGGTCATGAAAAACAACAGAAAAACCATCGCCCCTGTGACTGCACCTTCGCCCCCTCCAAACAACACCCCTTCTGCTTCCAAATCTCTCCCTCGGGTGGAGAGTGCGAGG
>NW_015760122.1:0-583 GCF_001515625.1 Sinocyclocheilus rhinocerous
ATATCATTAAAAATTTTACAATTACACAGTGAATGCAGAAGTATTGACCACATTTTACAAGACATTTGTTTTAAATTAAATATTTGTTTATTTCACAAGATTTAGCTTATAGAGGTGATATAATGTTGGTAACTCATGATCTAAAAAAAAAAAAACTTACTTGAGAGAGGTAATTGGATTAGTCTCTGTCTCTTTGCCCTTTTCAAACCTTTACACACATAATTTAGTGGGGGGAAAAGTATCAAAACAATGTAGATAGCTAAACAGTTCCAAAATGATCTTAGATTTATTCGAAAGATCTTATCACAAATAAAGTTAACCTAGTTACCTACTGGCAACAAATGCCATTAACAGTCAGCCTGTACTCTTAAAAGTAAAAGAAAAGTTAGAAAAAGGGGTTTTCAGTGATTCAATTAAAGAACCATTTTGGTTTCCCCAAGGAACCTTTCAGTGAAAAGTAAGAACAGTTATCGGTGATGCTTTTTCAATCACATGTGATTCTGATGAAAACTGATTGATATTGATTCATGAGTGTTTGAAAGGACTTAAAGGGTTAGTTCACCCAAAAATGAAAATTCTGTCA
>NW_015760123.1:0-583 GCF_001515625.1 Sinocyclocheilus rhinocerous
AAAAAAAAAAAAAAGGTTTATGTAAAAACAAATTGTGCATAAAATTTCAATCTTGTGTTCAAGAGAACAAAATTCACTTCAGGGGAAATTTGAGCAAAACAGAAATTAAAACGGGGAACAAGGAATCTATTCAGTAAATGTGCTTTCATAGTGGTTTACGTGAAGGTCTTAAATAATAATAATAAATATATTTTTTTTCTTGGTATATTAAATTTTTTCCGGATGTTTATATCCAGCATTTTTTATGCATTATCCCATAAGTGCATTAAAAATATGTTGAAACCCAGAAATGTGACTGAGAAATTGATTAGAAGTTAGAAGATATTGGACAATTTGGCTGCTTCTCTGAAGAATAAGAAAAAAGAAAGTTTCTTTCGCACACACACACACACACACGCACACACATCCACCCACATACACACACAGACTCACTTGCCGAAGGCAGTGAAAGTGAAGTCAAGACGTGTGGGTTTGCTAATGGCTAACATATTTATGACACTTTTATGATGCTGGCTTATCTCTGAAGCCGCTGCTCAGGAGGATCAACAGCAGCTAATCCACCTCACACACACACACACACACA
>NW_015760124.1:0-583 GCF_001515625.1 Sinocyclocheilus rhinocerous
CTCCAGCAGGCCCTGCCCTCACCGATCCTGCAGAAAACATACCTTTCATAATGAGTATGCAAATTATTATTATGCTTTATAATCGTTTTTATTTATTAGTTTTTGTTTAGCAGGGAACATTGGGAATATTTATTTATATGAATTTGTTTGACCGTTTGCTACCCTGTTCTTTAGATATCAGTTGGCCACAAGCAAAGCATGATTCCTAGTGTGTGAGAGCACCTGTCATTGAGGTCCTGAGCGATGATGAGATGTTTGAGATGGTAGTCGATAGCTCTCTCATAGTCCTGCAGCAGTGTGTATGTGTTGCCCAGACTGTAGCAGGCCTGAGCCTCCACCGCCAGATCCTTCAGCTGCCGCGCCAACTGTAGAGCTTTCCTGCACTCAGAACACAATCACTGTCAGAGCTCAGATAGAACCACAACACAGGTTTTCTGCAGAGTTTTTTTACTGTTGGTTACTAGGTCACCAGTAGCACCGTCAGTCACTCAACTTTATGGAAACACACCTAATTCAGTTCACATTTGGATGGAAATCCAGCTATTGACTTAAATGTCAGATAATATATATATATATATATATA
>NW_015760125.1:0-583 GCF_001515625.1 Sinocyclocheilus rhinocerous
TGTCTACTGCAGCGCAACATATGTGGATGGGGAGGAAGACTGTTACTGTGTATCAGTGTATGTTTCTAATAATGGTTCTCCCTAGTGCTGTTTCACATGTATCAGTGAAGCTCATTGGCTTTCTTTTGCTATAGCAATTGCTCATTGTCTCAGAGGAGCTCTCAGAGCAGTCGACTCAACACAGAATCATGGTTTTCTTCTGGGTCGGCGTACAGAGAGAATACGAATAAAGTTGTCTTGTTTGTTGCGGAAAGCAGAGCTTGACCTGTTTTTTTTTTCTTTCTTTCTAGAAATGAACCAGATAGCTACAGAATTCCTGTCTATATTTTACAATTGGGCTAACATATCACTTTGTGAAGGGAGGATGCTAGAAAGAGCATAAGTAATGCGCTGTCAGTTTTATTTGTGCTCTACAGTTTCAGATCTAAACTACTGACAATAATACATGCTACACATTATTTTAATAAGAAAAAAAATGTTGCTGTTTTAAATAGATCTGTTTAAACAGTCTGTACTGTTTCTTTTTTATTATGTTGACTAATGTGTAGCGAATCAGCTCATGGGGAAATATGAATAATTAATC
>NW_015760126.1:0-584 GCF_001515625.1 Sinocyclocheilus rhinocerous
AAAAAAACATCTAATTAATATAATGGGAAATACAATAAAAAATATCGCTGTGACACGATACAAAATGTAAATTAATGTTAATTAAATAGATTTTACACTTGATTTCAGACTACATAACAATACTCAATCAATAACACTTTACCATTTTTTTTTCTATTTTTGCTCTACAGAAAATCACATGGTTCTTAGAAATCTCCAAATACTTTTTATGAGATGTTGTGTAAAGATCGTGTAAGTTAGCAACAGTAACCCAAAGGAGCTAAACAAAAGGTCTATCATTTTCCAGATGCTATTCATTACTGCTCACCCTTTGCAGTCCCATGCATAGGCTTCATTTATAATATTTAGTCTGGACTCTTGATCTTCTTGCATGTTTTTTTTTTTCAGGGTGTTCATCATCCATCGGTGTGGTGCTGGTTGGGTGATGATGTTCAGAGCCCCAACCACTGTGCAGTAATGTGTCAGTCTATGCGTAATCCTCCTCTGCAAGCCGTCATGGGTTAGATTATCACAGTGGGCAGCCTTGTAGTAATAGACCATTCAGATGCATGCTGGGAGTCTAATGACATCATGTTAAGATTGAG
>NW_015760127.1:0-584 GCF_001515625.1 Sinocyclocheilus rhinocerous
TTAAAGAAGCTTTCAAAAACTTTTCTTGGGGGAAAAAAACATTTTTTGTCTATGTCTTAAAAATAAAAAAAACTAGGCTATTTGTCTATGTTGGAGTTGTTTTAGTCAAAAAGAGCACAGCAATTATATAAAACATACCATATAGTTTTGTAATTATCCCATTTTGTTTCTGGTTAAGAAAAGTTGAAGACCCTCTGCTTTAAATGGTACATTGTTTCCTGTGTTAATGTAATTAAACGTTAAGTGTACATGATGAAGACTTAGTAGTGCTTATGACAAGCATCACTATTACTATTGCTCAAAACATCTGCTATTCAAGAAAAAAAGAGCTAAAAATACTGTAGAAATTTCCAAAATAGTGCACCCATCCATTATCCTTCCTTTCTTACTTCATTCTTCCTATGACTCAAACACTCATCATTTGGCCTACTCATGAACACTCTCTCTGTCTCGCTCTCTTTCTGGCTCCTCCTTAAACACTTTTCCTGTGCAGTTAAATATGTCCTGACAGCATCTCAGCATCACATTCAGTCAGCGTAAACTTGTGCTCCAGTGATGAAGGTTGTTCTGTTCCTCCTCTCCCT
>NW_015760128.1:0-584 GCF_001515625.1 Sinocyclocheilus rhinocerous
ATCTTTGCTGGCAGTTTGCAAAATCATAGCACTATTGCAGGCGAATATTAATTTTGAGCACTTGCTTCAGCCGTCCCCCCTTTCCACAAATGGGGGGGTGATTTGGTGGTTTGTGTATGGCGAGTCTGTTTTCTTTCAGCTCCTCAAGAACAGAGACGTCTTTATGGCTATCCTTTCAAGGAGGCTGATGGCAGAAAGTTGGCAACAGGACAAGCTTGGTAGTCTGCAGGCATTTACTGGAAACTGAGCACAACTCAGGCTGGGTGCAGGTTGGCCTCTGAACAGAGATGGTATAAATAAGAGACTGAGATGAAGCCAGACTGTGCCAAGCATAATGCATCTGATACCTGCCGCTCAGATAGTCATTGTAGGCTTTGCTCACATCTCATTAAAGGTACAAAAAAAAACAGTTTATCCATTTTTGAAAAATGCATGTATTAAAGCAATGGTTTCAAATTCTGTCATCATTAACTCACCCTCATGGTCTTTGTTCTGTGCAATTGCAAAAGAAGATGGCAATAACTTCTCTTCAGAATCTCTTCAACATCTCTTATGAAGTCATAAAATTGCTTTGTGTGATGAAC
>NW_015760129.1:0-584 GCF_001515625.1 Sinocyclocheilus rhinocerous
TGCGGCCCTGAAGGAGGAGCGATGCGAAGTTGATTCATTTGAACAAATCGATTCGTTCGGATGCTTCGTTTTGAAGAACCGATTCAATACAAATCATTCGCCGACTCGTTTGAGTTAAGATATTGAGATCAATATTCCAAATAAACTAGATCCCAACAGATATGATTTTGAGTTGTTTTCGAGTGTTTTTCTTTCTTTTTTTCTTTTTTTTAATATTTATTAAATATTTTTTTCTACCATGGTAATGCCCATGTTTTTGAACATGTAGACATGTTGTGCTAATTTAATCGAATTAATAATATTAATATTCAGAATAATATTCAGAGCTGGGCAGTAACTGATTACATGTAACCTGGTTTACGTCATCAGATTCCAAAAATTAAGTAGGCGTACTTATATTACATTTTAAAACACTCGTAATCAGACTACATGATACATATTACTTACACAATAGCAATAATTTATTCATAATTTATTGAATTTTTTTATTGAAAAAATTGAATTTTCCTTGACATTCACACAGAGATCAGTCACTAGTCAGCATTTGACCACTGGATTTACAAAAATCATTTCAGGTTTAAGGT
>NW_015760130.1:0-583 GCF_001515625.1 Sinocyclocheilus rhinocerous
TAGAAACAGAGGGCCTGATGCAAGAGCCAAAGCAGCCCTAGAAATGATACATACAGATTTAGCAGGGCCTATAGACCCAGCATCTAGAGACGGTCATAAGTATGCACTATCTTTCACAGATGATTACTCCAGTGCAGTGTTTGTTTATTTTTTGAAAAACAAGGGGGATACAGTGACTGCCACAGAAAAATTCCTTGCCGATATGGCTCCATATGGAAAGGTAAAATGCATAAGGTCTGACAATGGTACGGAATTTACAGGAAGGGAGTACCAGGCATTATTAAGCAGAAACTGTATTAGACATGAGACCTCAGCGCCGTACTCTCCACACCAGAACGGCACGGCTGAGCGGAACTGGAGAACCTTATTTGACATGGCTAGATGCATGTTAATAGAAAGTGGGTTACCAAGAACATTGTGGACGTATGCAGTCCAGACAGCTGCTGTAGTGAGAAACAGATGTTTCAACAATCGCACTAAACAGACAGCTTACTTTATGTTGACAGGTAGACAGCCTAACATTTCAAGGATGCAGAAATTCGGAGTAGCATGCTACGCTTACATACATGACAGAGGGAAGTTA
>NW_015760131.1:0-584 GCF_001515625.1 Sinocyclocheilus rhinocerous
GAAACCTGTTCCTCTCTGTTTAAATGGTTAGACAATCTCTATTTACAGCAGAGGATGTATTTTCTGTCTAGGCCATATCTAGGAACGCTGGGCCCCTGATCATTTTTAAAATAAGGTAAAACATGTTAACCGGGCGTATTGAATTGCTTCCGCCTTGAACACTATTAGCTACAGCCCTAGACTTGCATGAGGTAGATCAAAAAGGATATTTTCCTATTTTATATTTTACCAGGCTGTAGTAGAAAACAATGCAATACAGATGCTGAGATGCACTATATTTGCTTTCAGTGCAATTAAAAGCATGTCTGATGCAGATGTCTGTGAGGATTAAGATAATACTAGAGTTATTGTGTGAGCAGTCAGGGAAGAAAAAGATATCAGCCTGCAAGATATCAAGATCTGTTGTTGGGGTTTTAGTTTAGGTACCGGTATTTGATAAGTCTGTGTAATGTTTAAAATTGATTATTTTTATTGTTACATATTTAACTTTTTAAAATACTTTTTATTTATATAATGATTTTGAAGAGTAACCATGTATTGTAAATGCATACAGCACAATAGAGCCCAAGACAAGCAGAATAAAA
>NW_015760132.1:0-583 GCF_001515625.1 Sinocyclocheilus rhinocerous
TTCATTTTTGCATTGTCAGATCAAGGACAAGTTCAATCAAGCCCTCTTGAAGGCTATTTTGGAGAGCCTATAATGGCCAGTACCCACCTTAAATAGAGAATCCGAGACTGCACAATGAAATGAAAAAGATACTTGAAGGCTTTCAAAGCGGCGTACAGTCGCTCCGTATGAGCCGGGTCCTCAGCATGGCCCACAAAATAATTCAACACTTTGGTCAACTTCCTGTGCAAAGACAAGGCAAACCGAGGCAATTACGGCATGCCTGCAAATCAATACACGTCACAACCGAGAATGTCACTGGACAGGTGTATATAGAGAACAGGTCAGAGACGGAGAGAGTTTTAGTATGAGATGGCAAGGGGAAAATTAAATGCGGACAAAAATGGCCAAGTTATATTAAAACACATGAACTGTGACACAAAGGACAGAGAAATCCAAACAAGACAGTAACTCTTACTGGTACGCCAGAGTAGCGCTGAAGTGTTTGCTAATGTAGGTCTCCAAAACAGGGTTGAAATGCTGAAACTTTATGTCGCCGATGAGTGAGATGATGAAAACCTGGACAAATCAAGCAAAAATACAA
>NW_015760133.1:0-584 GCF_001515625.1 Sinocyclocheilus rhinocerous
CAGCTTACAATTCCTGCTAAGAAAAGTGACAGTGCAGGAAAAAAATTTATACCAGCAAAACAAATCACTGCAAAATATTAAAATATTCATTATGTGCAAATGTGCAAAGTCTTTATGGAAGAAAAAAAAAATCAAAAATCAAACTAAGAAAAAAAAATTATATAATAAACTACTTAACTTAAAATATAATAAATCTCTTAATTTCTTGTCAAGACAAAACAGTATTTACAAATGGCACCAAGCACCTACAGCTCTCCAAAAATACACTTGCCAAAATATGAAAAAGTACTCTGTCATTTAAAATAGCCTTGTGATCTGATAAAATAACTTTTTTTAACATTCATAGGTTTAATTACAGCATTTTTCGCCAGTGACTAATTTTCCGCTCTCTCTTAGCCCTGAGATTAGCAGCCAAGCATTTATGGCTCAGATACCTGCATAAAAAAAATTGTGCATACTCAGTGCCCACACACCCATGCGTCATGTGTCAGCAGAGCAACTGCTATTGAGATGAATGATACCTCACAGCTCTCTTTCATTACAGACCCACCGTGCACTGAAGACCATGCATGCCATCACATCTG
>NW_015760134.1:0-584 GCF_001515625.1 Sinocyclocheilus rhinocerous
AAATGCCGCAGGCTTACCTAGGACTGTTAAAAAACTTCTCACACCAGCCTGTAACGGTACACCACGCCTTAGAGTAGATTGTGCTGCTTTTATTGGAGGAAATATCTGGATTGATTCCACCTTGTGTGAAGTTTGGCTGGCATATAGAGGCTTTACTGACTCTGTGTAATGGGAATGAAAGGACGGGCTCATGCAACTCTACAAAGATAATAGAAATATATGAGTTTCCTGTCATCTGCCATATTCCACACCCTCAGTCATGAACCAGTCGCTGGCAAATTCTTCTACACCCAGAAACTGGATTTATCCAACCGTGTGCATCTACTCTAAAGAAGTCCTACCAACATCCCTTAAGTTATTCCATATGCCACTGTTTGCTTTCAAAATCCATCTCGCATTCTGAAACGATCAGATTAGATTCAATTTAGCAGCACTTATTTGATTTAGTAATTGTAACTTTATATCCAATAATTGAAACGTATTGAAACGTATTTTATAATTTCTAATTTATTTCTCGTAACTGTGACTATTTCTTTTTTTTATCTTTTTTTTTTAATTGTGACTTGATATCTCACAATTGTGAA
>NW_015760135.1:0-584 GCF_001515625.1 Sinocyclocheilus rhinocerous
AACAGTAGAACAACAGGTTAGTGATATTTGTCCTGCCCCTCCTCTACTGTGATTGGATGGCTGCGTAAAAATGACAGTGACGAGTGCTGCTTTTTACCCAAAGTTGGACATTTTGAAATATTTGCCAACCAGAAAAACAACTGAATGCATGAAATAGACGCTCACCGCCACATCATGCTGCTACCGTTTTTAAATATGCCGCGCTCCCATTGAAGACAACTGAAAATAACCTCAGAAAACACGCTGGTGGACACATGGCTATAAAGTGTTTTCTTAATACTGTATATATTAGATTGAAAACTTCCTAAATCTCACAACTCTTATTTCTTCCAACACAGCCGTATCTTTATGTAAAACCAAGGGTCGAGTCATTGCATTTTCCATGAACCCAATCATCCATGTACAGTATTGTGTGACTTATATTGCCATATGTCAAGAATCGAGCATTGAGCATTAAGTGCAAATGCCGGTTTTAGACAGTTTTATCTGTTTTCATGTGAGCAAAGCTACAATATTCTGGCCTTTGTTCTATGCTACCTCTCACCTCGGGGTCTCTCGGCTCAGAGAAGGCTCCTCAAGCTTAA
>NW_015760136.1:0-582 GCF_001515625.1 Sinocyclocheilus rhinocerous
CATTATTATTATTATTATTATTATTATTATTACATTAGAATGTCTATGGCTACAAGAAGATTTCCAAAATGCTAAAAGTTCGTAGATATGCAGCTGGCAGCCTTATTTAGAAGTTTAAAATGTGTTGTAGCAGAAAAACTTCGATGGCATTGAAGAAAAAGCACAATATCATCAAGGGGAATGAAATGTTTAATCAGAGCAATTGGATGAAAAAATAAATACAAATTCCTCGATTTACTGCCAAAGGCTTGCAAGATGACCTGATGAAGGGAGGAAACAACATTTCAATGCAGTGTTTAAGAAGAACTCTAAACAAGCATGGCACCATGCCACGACACCTTGCCAAACACCACTCTTGACCAAGAAGAACATAAAAGGTTGACTTGAATAAAATTTATTTGGATAGAACTGTAGAGTTCTGGAAGAATGCCTTATGTGATGTGACCAAACTGGAACTTTTTGGGCCCATGGATCAGCGGTATGTCTGGTGCATAAAAGGCTTATGAGAAGAAGAACACCATCCCCAATGGTCAGACATGGAGGTGGACCTGTCTTGTTATGGGGGAGCTTTGCTTTTGCAGG
>NW_015760137.1:0-584 GCF_001515625.1 Sinocyclocheilus rhinocerous
CTCAGCTGTGTTAGGTGCACCAGAGGTTTAGAGGATTCATAAATATCTTATGATGGTGATGTAACCTTTGCAATGGATTTAACACACGAGTGCTACTGTGTGTTAAAAGCCTTTGAAGTTGAACTAGCTGGGCTCAAAACAAAGGAGATAGAATCCAAAAGTGCCGATTCGCACGGTTATGCAAATACACGCCATTGGCTCTTCCTTTTCACAGTTCTGAATAATCCAACAATCCTTAGTACAGTAGTTTTATGAGCCTAAAATGTAATGAAACACGCAGTTGACACTTTGGAAATGGAAAATGATTTCTGCTATATTAGTCAAACTCTTAGTAAAACGCTCTTTTACCCTCTCCGCTCTTTCAATGAATAGTATTCAATGAATACACAATTCACTCATGTTTTAGAGCCATATCCTGCTCGCCAAAGAAAATAACCCATTAGAAGTTCAGTCAATACTGTGTGGTATAATTGTTTATTGATTTGGATGCCTTGAATTGCATATTTTATATCTCAGCACTCTTTTTCTCTTTTTCTCCCTCTGTGCAGGTAACCGGTAGGATGGTAGCAGGGGAAGTGAGTGGG
>NW_015760138.1:0-584 GCF_001515625.1 Sinocyclocheilus rhinocerous
TGGTAATTGGGTTCAAAGTGCCATCACAGTAAAAAGCTTTGTGGGAGTGAGTCAGAAGGGGCGGAACCTCGCCGTCTCAGGTGACCTCACTCTCGGCCCAGCTGCTCCAGAGTGCAGGGAGGAGGGAGGAGGTGGGGGATGAGGTCATTCTTTCGCTGGGAGTGTGTGGGCTGGATTTGCATAGGTGTCTTTGTGTGCGTGTCTGCATGCATGAACGATAGATGCTGGAAATGATAAGGCTGGAGATTTCTGAGCTTACTTTTTGTGACACTGATAAAACCAACAAAAAAAAAAGTAAGAAAAAAATGAAATGCTAAACAAAACGCTTAGGATTTGATATCGGTCAATAACATGTCCACAATAAAGAAAAGGAAAAATCTAGTTCGGAACACATAGAAATGTGCTCTTTGTATTCATGTTGGTTTCATATTTTTGGAAAACTTTTAGTTTTATACAATTTTAAAGAAAGTTTAAATTTTAAAATGTCATGTGATGTGGCCATGAAGTAAAAAGTGAAAAAAAATAATAATAATTCATAACACATTTTGGGGGAGTCACACCACATGATATTTTACAACCTGAAC
>NW_015760139.1:0-584 GCF_001515625.1 Sinocyclocheilus rhinocerous
AATGTGATCGCGCAGTAAAGGAGACTGATGCCCTCTACCACGTCTCCCCCGCTGTCCTCTGGTGCGTCCTCTTTTCTGCCTTTCATCATGTTCCTGATAGGGATTCTCTCTTCATTTGTGTCCTTTCTTGTCCTCTTCCACTTTTCTACCTTTCTACCACCACATTAAAGAGATAGTTTACATAAGAATGAAAAGATATTCTGAAAATATCTTCTTTTGTGTTTCACAGAAGAAAGGAGCGCCTACAGGTTTGAAATGAGAAGAAATTATGACAGAGGTTCAATCCAGTTTTATTTAATTATCTGTATTTTTTAATTAGCGTTTATTTCCTTATTTTCAGTTTTCATTTTATTTAAGTTGTAGTAATTTTGTGCTTCTGAAATGTTTATTAGTATTTTAAATTTATTTTTTTATATTTATTAGTTTTAATAATTTTTTATGTCCATTTTAATTTAAGTACTAAAACTTATTTTATTTTGATTGCCAAGGCAACATTTCTTTTTTTTAATTTAAGTTTACAATTTTTCATCTAATATTTCTATTTTATTCTATTCCTGCTCTATTTTAATTGAATTTTATTTTTT
>NW_015760140.1:0-584 GCF_001515625.1 Sinocyclocheilus rhinocerous
AAGTAAGCGCAAATTTAATTTTCAACCTAAACATTTTACAAAGATGTTTGTTAGGCTTTAAATGATAAACTGAAATCCTGCACTAAACTCAAACGTGTATCTGCAAAATTTTATTAGCATTGTTCCAATCAATTGACCCTTCTCAGGCTTGAAACCTTACTAGTAAAAATTTGTAATTGCGCAAGTTTGAGTAGTGTGCAGGATTTATACCGTTTTTTTTTTTTCCAAGTTTATATTGGACAAGTCACTATTTTCAATTCTGACTTTAAATGATTAAAGAATTGATAATCGATTGAATAGCCAGAATTGAAAATATAGTGTCTTGTCTTCAAGTTCACACATTTTAAATGATTAAAATGTGTAAACTTGAAGAGAACTGATTTAATAAAACTACAAAAAAAATCACCAGTTGATTAAAAGCCCTGTTTGTTTGATGTTCGATGACACTTGGTTTTATGTTTTGATATGTAACACATTGAAATTTAAGGGTACTTAAATCCAATCCAAATCCAAATACTTAGTGCGAACACCACTAGATAGACAATTTAGCGCTTGATATATCATCCACTCAAGAAAATAAAAAA
>NW_015760141.1:0-584 GCF_001515625.1 Sinocyclocheilus rhinocerous
AAGAGAGGATTATGTGATGACAGCTGCCCACTGTAAACAAAGGTAAGTGAAATTATCATATTTTATAGTTTTATCAGAAAGGGTAAACAGCTTGGTGTTGGTTCAGTTCAGTTTAATAACAGTGTAAATTTCATCGTTTTTGAAACAAGTTCATTTCAGCTATAAGCAGTTCTACAGAAGGCAGCAATGTCATTATTGAGCTCAAGTCAGTTCAGTGGTGATTCGATTGAGTTCAATAAGTGCCAATGTTGCAAGACGTGATTCAGCTATCAAGCAGCTCTACAGAATAAGTCATTATTCAGCTTAATTCAGTTCAAAAGTTTTGTTCTCATCCAATGGTATAAGTGCAGTCATATCGATAATATTACTGAATATTGAGTGTCTTTTACATTGGTGACTTTTGACATTCAAAGTGGCAGTCATGTTGCTGTATTATAAATATTAATAACTTTGTAAATCTGGCATTTATGATGTCTATATTTATTTATTTATTTGTCATTTTTAGTCATCTTATGGTCTATTTGGGGGTCAGTGACAAAAACTTTTTACCTGACGGTATAGAGGTAGATCCCATTCCACATCCA
>NW_015760142.1:0-583 GCF_001515625.1 Sinocyclocheilus rhinocerous
ATATATATATTCACAGACACAGACACACACACACACACACACACACATTATACATATTATATATAAGTGATCCTAACAGACACACTGAACAGCTTAGAATAGCATTAGTATGCTTTCACCCATGTTTCTTGTACATTGTGTTCTGAAACCCTAGACTAAACTTCAGTAAAATGTTTCCAGAGTAAAATACAAAAAATAATGTGCTCAAATAAATCCTAAGAGCAAACCTCAAGTCATTTCCTAACATATAACTAACATTCAGTTCTATAGTCTTACAGATCCGTTCTGCGTTGGATCAATATCCATGGTGTGCTAGCCTGTAATGGCCGGCCCGGCAGAGCTTTATTACCACAAATTTCATCTAAAGTCTGGGCAGAGGTCCTGCCGCTGGTTTCACTCCACATGATAACTCGATTTGATCTCTGGGAGGATATACACTATAAAACATCTGATGTTAATTGTTAGTGGTGCTGGGTCTTTTTCATCGTGTGCCATCTTCTTTAGCGATCTTCCTTTTGGCTTTTCAATTTCAGACTGCTGTGACCGTTCCTAATTCCCATAAAACACTGCTGAATGTGTCTAA
>NW_015760143.1:0-582 GCF_001515625.1 Sinocyclocheilus rhinocerous
AAAGGAAAAATTGAAATCGCATCATATGACCCCTTTAAGATTAGAATCATACAAAATAGAAGTCCTATCATAATTTATAGCCTATATTTTTTATATTCATAATTTTGTATTTATTTAATATTATTTACAAATGACAAACAAATAACAAAAAAATGTGTTTTTAAAATGTCTTTATAATAGTTAATGATCAGCTACATGGTCGAGTGCAGATTTCCTGTATCTTAAAATGTAGCATAGGCTATTTTAGCTACTAATAAAAGGATCTTGTTTTTGTCAAAAACCCTGATTACATAATCCACATAACATGTAGTCTGCTACAACCCAGCATGTAAGCATCGTTTCAATCCACTATATTAATTCGAGACTGAGTTCATATCCGTATGCTTCGCTCCGTCTAAATAAGAGTTTTTAACTGCACCCTTTTCTGTCGCCGCACATCCCTTCTCTGTTGTATAATTTTCTCTCTCGCTCCCTCTCTCTCGTTCTCTCTCTCCCTCCCTCTTTCTGAGCCACAGCACGCCTGCCTACATCCCTCTCCCAAATCTTCACTAGCACACAAGCAAAGGGGACAGAAGCAGACCC
>NW_015760144.1:0-584 GCF_001515625.1 Sinocyclocheilus rhinocerous
TCTCTTCTCCTCCATGTCTGTTTGTGTCTCTCACACGGTATGCAGAGCACAAATAATGGATGCTGCGCTTAGGGCTTGAGTATTAATTGTCACTGGTGAGATTTAACAGCTCGGAGAAGGAGGCAGGAGGTATAGGCCCCTAATGCGGTGTACGGGAGCCAAGTCTGGGTGCATAACACGGGAGTATTGATTCAGGCTCCTCCTCTGTACCTTAATCAAATTGGAGCTCTATTTAGCAGTCAGGTCTATTATAGCGTGAGTGCCTGCACTCTGAAATACATACCACTTTAGCTGATTTATGATAGGATTGTTGTCCTTAGGAGGCAACT
The DNA here is from genome assembly GCF_001515625.1 of Sinocyclocheilus rhinocerous. NCBI lineage: Eukaryota > Metazoa > Chordata > Actinopteri > Cypriniformes > Cyprinidae > Sinocyclocheilus > Sinocyclocheilus rhinocerous. The sequence goes on from NW_015760144.1 coordinate 330, forward strand.
CTGCGGAGAGGAAAATGTAATTTTTCATGCGCCGCATACAGTGTGGTTTGGATTGATGGCTGAGCGTGTTGTTGTGAAGCAGTACACACTTAGAAATGCGGACGGATGGACTCACTTTCAAAACACGGGCGCGGACGCGCTCTCGTGACAGAAGCCGAGGGCACCTGAGGGCTTCAGGACAGCTGCTTCAGTCGTGCTGTTGAGGGGGAGGCATCTGTGGGCTCATGCTTTGGCTGAAGATGCAGATATACTTGG
>NW_015760145.1:0-584 GCF_001515625.1 Sinocyclocheilus rhinocerous
ACATTTTATTGTCTATGGTTTGATATTATTCTGTAGGATCTACAGATCCTCATATTTAAAAAATAATTAAACCTTGGAGAACCAGTATCTGTTAACATTTCCTTTTGACATTTAAATTCTGTTCTAATGCACTTACAGTATGTCAAAGTGAGAATATAAGAATATAAGTAAAGTGGTCATATGTGAATAGTACTGAAATTTCAATACATTTCAGATAAAATTACACTTGATAGGAGCTGTTCACACAAGAACACGTTTTTGTATTCCACTGTGCTGCTGCTTTATTGTTTTGTAAAAATGTGCTAGACAGACTTGCATTGCAAAAAAATAAAATTAAATTAAAAATTCAAAAATAAAAAACAACTTTCAAGTAACTTCTATTTAAACATATGTCATGCATTTATTTAAATATATGTTAAATTACACATTTGCAATGATAAAGCTGCAATTTAGTAAATTAAAAATATATTAACTTTAAATGTAATATTGAATAATACACGAATACACTACAGTCAAAAGTACTTGCTCTAGTATGTTAGTCAACACATCAAAATAAGTGCACTTCTGTAGAGCACAAAAAAAAA
>NW_015760146.1:0-584 GCF_001515625.1 Sinocyclocheilus rhinocerous
ACCCCCATGTCATCCAAGATGTTCATGTTTTTCTTTCTTCAGTCGCAAAGAAATTACGTTTTTTGAGGAACGTTCCCAGGACATTTCTCCATATAGTGGACTTCAAAGGTGGCCAACGATTTGAACGTCAAAGTGCAGTTTCAGTGCAGCTTCAAAGGGCTCTACACGATCCCAGCAGAGGAATAAGGGCCTTATCTAGCGAAACAATCGGTCATTTTCTGAAAAATAATATTTATACACTTAACCACAAATGCTTGGTATGCTCTAGCTCTGTAATATACACAACTATGTTTTCAGAGGTGTATAAAGACCTTACACAATAAACCATTATGTTTTGTTTTGTTTTTTACCTTCGAATGAGCAATTTCTATCTACATACACCGCGGGTCCCCTACACGGAAGTCGCTATTTTACGCCGCCATGTTTCTACAGTAGCCCTAAAGGGACAAACTGCTCTACAGAGCATGTTTCGTCACTATGTTGTTCTTGCAAATAAAACACTGACACAATGATGAAAAAGTAACAATAATATTCACACTAACATATCGGTTTACTGAATAATTAAGTAAATATAATTCCTTAAT
>NW_015760147.1:0-584 GCF_001515625.1 Sinocyclocheilus rhinocerous
ACACACCCGGAGCAGTGGGCAGCCATTTTTTTGCTGCGGCTCCCGGGGAGCAGTCGGGGGTTCGTTCACTCCCCCCACCTACAATTCCTGCCGGAACTGAGACTTGAACTCACAACCTTTGGGTTACAAGTGTGACTCTCTAACCATTAGGCCACGACTTCCTTTATCTTATTGATAATACATTTGAAAGATCATGAGATGAATTGACACAATTTCCCTGATATTTCTAGACAGTCTGTGGAAGTCCTAAGTAGATCATCAGTGCATTTTTATAGGCTGGATATTTATTTTGTCTTTTTTTGGTACCCGCAGCTTTGTACATTTATTAGGAAATTTATTTCAAGTTCAATACATAATTTATGGGCCTGATTAACCATCACAGGTGTGAATAAAGACTCCAAATCATTAGGAAAAATACCACAATTTATCATAATAGAGACAAGTAATCAATACAAACCTAGCAAGTATAATTAATGATACAGCTTGTATGCATATGTGTGCGTGTCTTGCATCAGCAATTGGATTAATGTCATTTTTACTTCATAAATCCTATTCCATTGCATACCTTGTCACACGTAAAACAC
>NW_015760148.1:0-584 GCF_001515625.1 Sinocyclocheilus rhinocerous
ACTCTTGATTTCCCTGAGGCAGTGTCCAAGATTTTGTCACGCTTCTTTCCACACACAAACAAAGGCTACAACCCCATGAGTGTTGTTTCATGCTGTTTTATTTTTTTTGTACTTTTTTTATTTTTTTGTGATGTGAAGTTTGTACAAGTGCAATCAAAGACAGGCTTACACATTACAAAACTATATTAGGCTAATGTAATAAAAGTATGTCTATATGTTATTCACACAATGATTGACTGAAATTAGACAGTGATTAGGAACATCAGCAGTCTTATCTGGAAACATGGAATAATAATTATAGAATTACTGAACTACATTTTTCTTGCACTTGAAGCTCATCGCTTCTTATTGTGATGTGCCATAACACATTTTGGCTGACAACCGTGTGCACTTGGTCAGTTAATGGAAGAGTCAGTCTGTCAGTCTAATCTTTGTCAATGGATAATGAGTACTTGTGTAAAAAGTGTAGTTTTTTTCAACTGCTTACAAACAAAATATTTTCTTGTCACACAATTTCTGAAACCTGACACTCAAACACCGAACCACACACCAAATCTGCAAAACCATACACTAATTCTCGGCCT
>NW_015760149.1:0-584 GCF_001515625.1 Sinocyclocheilus rhinocerous
ATCATTGAAGTTGACCATGTTTTACATCTGACATTTCACTGGACCCGCTTCCCAAATAAAGCGGTGTCCAATATAGTGGCCAACGTAACCATCTACCTTTACTCAGAAAAAGACATTTTAAACTAAATACACAGTATTTGAAAAGATGGGAAAATATCCCAATTTTTCACACTTAACAGCCTCTCGCAGACTAACCTGAAAGCACCGGCCAAACTTGAAACAGAAGCAAAACTGAGCTGCCACTGACCTCCGCTGCTTGGGGTGAAGTGGGCTTCCGGCTGATGAGGCTAACGGCGGCCAAGGACAGGGCTGCGTATTGTTTAATATAGCAAGATGGACAATGAATCATGGAGATTATTCCATTTTGGAGCTTGCAATGGAACATTAGCCTTGGCTGAATGTTGATGCATACACCAATGTGGTGGATCGTGATATGATGTCAGTGTCAATCAAACGGATGGTGTTGGTCAAGGTTAGAAAACAATACAGCAATAGTCAGATTCCCAAATGAAAACTTGTTTTTAACAAAAAACAAAAAACAAAAATAATAATATATATATAATATATATATATAATAAGTATAA
>NW_015760150.1:0-584 GCF_001515625.1 Sinocyclocheilus rhinocerous
ATAAAAGTTGACTTTAAAAAATCAGAAGTCGTTCAACCCCTAGTGTGAGCAGAAACAGGTGGGAGGGACAGGTGCACAGACATGAACACACACACGCAGTGAGCTGGTCATTTAACCTCTACAGTCGTTGATTAAAGTAAAGTTAATATTTGCAGTTTATATTTTATCTGATAGGCACATGTGTGTTGAGTGTCAACAATGGTTCTATTGGTTAATATGTTGTCATATCAACAGCTATTTAATGATTAACTTGCCTTTTGATTAAAACTTGAGTATTGATTGTCTGAGTTTGATTGATGTTTTATCATGCCTTGTGTTGATTGGCTCAAATGGCTCCAGTATTAACAGCTGCTTTCCTATTGGTTTAAATGTTGCTATAGCAACACATTTGCAATGACTGGCTTGTCTTTCGATTAAAAGGGAAAAGCACAGCAGGTGTTGCCTTCCCAGCATCACTCAGCTTGATGGAAAGTGAAAGATATGGGTGATTATGTCAAGATATCACCAGTTTCTAGAAAGTTGCCGGTTTCCCTTTATCGCTATAGCTTCCCTTTGACCTCAGTGTAACCTCATGTAGTAAAGTA
>NW_015760151.1:0-584 GCF_001515625.1 Sinocyclocheilus rhinocerous
ATTTTGCTCCATTCTTATCATTAAATGCTGTTGCATTTAATTATAATATGCTGGACATATTCCATCTTGGTTTGGTTTGCTGCCTATTCTAGGTGAGAAATCTCTCGTTGTCATGAGTGTATCGGAGGAAATGGCGATTACTCATGTCATTCGCACCACGGGGCTTCCCTCCCCGACCTGGGATTTCCTATTATCACAGAGCTGCTCTGGCTGACAGGGCCTCTATTTAGTCTCTCATGTCCTGACTGCGGGGGGTCAGGAAAAATGTGCTGGCCTGCTGGAGGCAAAATTCACCATGCTGTTCCTGTGCTTTAGCCTGATGTCCTGTGAATCGCTAATGCTCTCTGGCTCTTCTTTTCAAGGCTTGTGTGTCATTCTGAAATCTGAACTTTTGCCAAACTTAAATATGATTCAGACATTGTGAATAAAGCCTAATGAGAATTTCAATTACAGCAAACAGAATAATGTCTGACAATCTGGGTCTGGATGATTTATACCTCTGGGTGTATAATAATCTCTGTGTAGATGGCTAACAACAATCTGTCTGTGACAATCGTCACGTCCTGCATACAAAACAAGACAAA
>NW_015760152.1:0-584 GCF_001515625.1 Sinocyclocheilus rhinocerous
TGCAAGAAAATCTGTTACTCCATATCTACACCAGACGAGAGCGGCATGACTAAAGATAGAAGAATCCATTATAATTATAATCAGATTATTTTAGAACCCATTATATTATGATTTTGACTACATTGACTACGTTGTCACATCCAGTGTAGACACACTGTTACATAATTCTTTAAAAGCCTGATGGTTTTATGTTAAGTGCCTCCCACAGTAATTAAAGAAAAATCCTTGTTTAGTTTAGTAATAATTGCAGATTTCATTCATATTTACTTTTAAAATGAATATATTTATAAATTGTTAGTGCAGCTGAATATGGAATACATAGTATTGTCATATATTTTCCTATATGGAACTTTTCAACGCAATTAAACATAGGCAAAAATAATTTTGGTTTCTTAATGGGTAATTTATTGAACAAGGTTTTAGTTAGAGATAGTTTAACTGTGACCTAAAAATAAAGAATATTTGACTTTAAATTAAGAAAAGCTTAATATATTTATAATAATATTAAATTAAATAAAACTTTCTGATTGACATACTTCAGTTTGTCCAGTGAGCAGTTTGGATCCTCCAGTTTTTCAGAGAGC
>NW_015760153.1:0-584 GCF_001515625.1 Sinocyclocheilus rhinocerous
ATAATGATGAAATCAAATGAATAGCCATGACAACTAAAAAGGAGCGAGAAAAACACAAAGCATGAGGGTGTGACACTTGGATGGCCTGAAGGTGAGTAAATTGCAAGAAAATGTTCATGTTTGACACTCACAGTCTCTAGTGTTATTACAGTAAATGTCAAATCCTGCTAATTACATGTCAGAGCTGCTGCATTCAGTTAGTGAGTGTCACACATGCATAAGACTGAGATCAAATGAGCCTGTTCCTCACTGGATCACTGATTTCTAATGATTTATTTGACGGTCTGAAAAACATTTTAATGTGATGTGATGGTCATTATTAACTACTGCTTCCTAATGTAGATCCAGACCTCAGCTGTTTAATTATGTATGGAAAAATACATTGAAACAAATTGGAATGATAGATAATCACTAGTAATGCACAAGTTTAATAGAAAATAATGTGCAGTACATGACTTCACTTGCTAATTAAAAAAAAAAAAAGGTCAGTAATATGAGTAATTAGAAACAGAAACACTGCTCTTGGCAACGAAATGATGTATTGTTACTCAGCACAATATGTTTCTTGGTGATAATTTAAAACA
>NW_015760154.1:0-583 GCF_001515625.1 Sinocyclocheilus rhinocerous
TAATATGCTGATTTGCTGCTCAAGAAACATTGCTTATTATCATCAATGTTGAAAACAGTAGTGCTGCTTTGTATTTTGTAGAAACTGTGATATATATTTTCAATATTCTTTGATGAAAAAGTTCAAAAAAGCAGCATTTATTTGAAATTCTAAAAATGTTTGTAACATTATAAATATCTTTACTGCCACTTTTGATTAATTGAACACATCCTTGCTGAGTAATAAATTCTGTCAAAAAAATCTTTATTTTGAACGATAGTGTATACTTGAATAGAATTAAAAATAACAGTCCAAAGTAGAATATAATGAAACCATAAAGAAAAAATAGAACCATATAGAATAAAATAGCACAAAATAGAACTGCATAGTATAAAAGATAACTCAAAAATAATATACAAAGCAATACAACCATTTGGAATGGAATACAGCTTTATAGAAAATAAAAGAGCCAAATAAAACCATATAAAATAAAATAAAACCGCAGAGTAACAGCACAGCATATAACAGAGTATAGAACTAAAAAGTGAGAATAGAGCGACTGGTGTCTTGTCTTTTTCCTCAGCAGGGTGAGAATAACAGAAGA
>NW_015760155.1:0-583 GCF_001515625.1 Sinocyclocheilus rhinocerous
AAACAAAAGTGTTGCGTTTATAATTTTGTTCAGTGTATAATATCTTCAGCCGCTTGATACACTTTAAATACATCTGTGTTCAAAGTTTTGGGGAAAAAAAGTATTAATTTGAGATGTTTCTCGTTGGTAGACTGAAAATGTACAGTGCCCATCCTCTCCGAGCACGGATGTCCCAGAGACGCTGTCCAAATTGAATCCCCGCCCAGTCCCAACCCTAGCTGGAGCTTATGAATTCAGTGACATCCGAACTCTGCTTCGTGAATGGGTCACCACCATCTCAGGTATGGACGAACAGCAAGACCTTTTGAAATTACCAGTATATATTTGAATTGTGCAGTTGGTTTATTTGTGTGGCGCTACGTATTCACAGAACCAATGGAAGAGGACATTCTCCAGGTGGTGAAGTACTGCACAGAACTCGTGGAAGATAAAGACCTGGAGAAACTCTACCTTGTCATCAAATACATGAAGAGGTATTGCTCTGAATTCTCCCTTACTAATTCATATAAATAAACACAAGTACATTATAAATCTCACCAGTAGTATTAAAGGGGTCATATGATGCGATTTCAATTTTTCCTTT
>NW_015760156.1:0-584 GCF_001515625.1 Sinocyclocheilus rhinocerous
AGAGTAATCAGCCTTTTCATCTCCAGAGGAGAAGAGCCAGGTTCAGAGTGACGCTGTCACTTCCACTGGCCCAGCCAAGACTCACTTGTGTGCGCATATGCTCCACGGCCCTCCTTAGGAAAACCGTTGGCTCTAGAAACTAACATTTAAACAACACCAAGTCTTGGTGTGATGTTTGTTTTCTGGGATGCTCCATTTTGACATTTGGAATGAATTAAAAGCAGCGCATTGCAGATCTGCAGCACATTAAGGGATTTGTTTGTTTTTAAATTCTGAATCATGAGGGTTTTAGACTAAATATCACACATTTTCTGTTGATAAATATTGAGTACAGCTTCATAGTGATTGCCTTTTGTCTAAAGAAAAACAATTTTTTTTCAGTCTTCAGATGGATTAGAAAGTGTTTTGCTTGCTTTTAAGGGAAAACACCTGAAACGTATAACATTTGTTTCTTTTTATTGTTATTAGAAGCAGTTTGGAAGTAAATTGCATAACGGGAACATGGCACCTGGGTTTATAAATGCAAGTGGCTTCAGGCTTAATACCTAGCCAAATGCCAGTTTAGCTGAAGATCAAAACCAAGA
>NW_015760157.1:0-584 GCF_001515625.1 Sinocyclocheilus rhinocerous
GAATGATTTCTGAAGGACCGTGTGACACTGAAGACTGGAGTAATGGTTGCTAAAAAATTCAGCTTTTCCATCAGATATTTAAAATAGATTCAAGTAGAAAACAGTTATTTTAAATTGTTATAATATTTCATAATAGTACTGTTTTTATTGTATTTTTAATCAATTAGATGTAGCCTTGGTGAGCAGAAGAGACTTCATGTAGTGCTTTCCTCTCAGTTCCATAGCCTTACATGAGCAAAACATGAAGACAAGGGCCAAATGACTTACTTATTATTGCACAGGATATGCACTCATTCCTGCCTAAACATTGTAAGTGAAAAATAGACATCATATAACATGGTTTCAAAAAATATTATACTGCATGATCAAATAAACGCATCTAGTTGCAAGATTTATTACCTTGAGAATACATTTTTAAAAAGTCTTCACTTTTGAAAGTCCAATCAAAAAATGAGTCAAAATAGAGATGAATTTAATCACATTAGATAGGTCAAATTAAGCCAACCTGGTAGGTTATTTTAACCAACTAACCGTTTCTACAGTAAATGCTATATTAGTATGTATTAAAATATAGAATATAGTAC
>NW_015760158.1:0-584 GCF_001515625.1 Sinocyclocheilus rhinocerous
ATTACTGTAAGACATCTCTGATTACTTTCAAGTCACTTTCAGTCCTGAAATTGCCAAACAAACAAAGAACAGTAGAGAAACCAATAGAGCGAAGGACTCGGCCACGTCTGCCTGAGTTTCATGGGAGTTGCGTGATGCTGCGTCTCCACTTTTGGAGTCTTTTCTGCTCCATTGCTGCTTGAGAACAGAAGGTTCTATCGCCACTATGTCTGTAGGTGTCAGATCTCAAATAATCCCTCTGACTGGTTCCCACAGGGGAAGAGAGGGAGAGTGAGGACAGGTGTGTATAGCAGGTGCAGTGAGGAGGACTCAGGTGTGTAACAAACACACAATTCCCCCATTCTTTTACCACACAAAAGACTCTACCCAACACCTGCACTGTTACTTATCCTTCATCTCACACAAGACTCAATTGCTCAATAGAACATGTCACTAACATATGGGAGAGAAATGGAAGTCCTTGTGATGCCACTATGTCAATTTACATTCAGTGGCCCTAAAACATATTAGGACCCTTAAACCACACTTCAAAATGCATGATGTCATTGCAGTAGATACAAAGAAGCTAATACAGTGGCATTTTT
>NW_015760159.1:0-584 GCF_001515625.1 Sinocyclocheilus rhinocerous
ACATCACAATCAAGGCCTCTGTTAAAACCTTGTGGGTTTCCTTTTACTCCCACCTGAACAAACAAACAGAGAGAGAGAGAAAGAGAATATATGTAATATTCTTTCATTGTGAAATGGTTACAAAATTCTGCTTATACACTAACATTCAAAAGTCTGGGGTCAGTAACTTTTTTTTTTTTATAAATGTATACTTTTATTCAGCAAGGATCCATTAAATTAATCTAAAGTGACAATAAAAACGTTAACACTTAAAAAACAAATAAATGCTGTTCTTTTGAACCTTCTATTAATCAAAGAATCCTGAAAAAAAAATGCACCACAGTTTTCACAAAAATGAAGAAGCTGTTTTCAACTGTGATAAGAACCAAATCAGCCTATTAGTATGATGGATCATGTGACACTGAAGACTGCATTAATGGCTGCTGAAAATTCAGCTTTGCCATCTCAGGAATAAAATACATTTTAAAATTCATTACATTTAGAAAACAGTCATTTTAAATTGTAATAATATTTCACATTATATTAGTTTTGTTTGACTGTATTTTTGATCAAATATATGCAGCCTTGGTGAAAATAAACAGACT
>NW_015760160.1:0-584 GCF_001515625.1 Sinocyclocheilus rhinocerous
AGGTCTATTGTTCTGATGTAAAATGCTCGACAAGTGAATGCTAACGACAGCCACGCCCATTAACCACGCCCACTGATTCAGCCACACCCACTCATTAGCATATCCTCCCACCACTAACATGCATGATCACTCATGTCCCGCTGCCGGATTCATGAAAATCGTCTTTCGAAAAAACAAGGGGAAACAATAATAACAATAGTAATAAAAGCTAAAGTGTATTTCCTAAGTGCAGTTCTCCTTAAGTTATTTAAGTTTTTAGGAATAAATGTGTTAGTATTTTTGGAAAAAGCACACTTGCTTGACCAAAGTCCAGCACTCAACATCACATTTTTAATGCGAGTTAAAATAATTATGTTTAAATGAGCTTGTCTTAAGATGGATCAGTCTGGTGCGTTTATCTTGTTTGTTAATTGTGCAAAGTAACAATTAATTTGATACAACCCGATACATTTCTTAAACTTGTTTGGGGATTTAAGACAAGTTGGGGGTTGTCTTAAGAACAATGGCAAAAAAAAAGTATTGTATTCCCAAAAATACTACTTAAGTTAGAAAATAGGGGGACATGGCAGTTAAGACTTTTTTTT
>NW_015760161.1:0-584 GCF_001515625.1 Sinocyclocheilus rhinocerous
ATTTGTCGCATTTCTCACATGTACTGAACCTCACAGCCCTTTTAGCAATTAGATTTTATCCTCTAATGAATGTTTTACACCTTCAATGTTCCCAAAATCTCCACGTCTCCAGTGAATTTCAACTTAAAATAGTCACAAAGGAGGCTATTGTCTGTAAAACAAGGCCTTCATTTCTGTAAATTGTCCTCAGACTGATTACACTGAGGCGGAGTTGTGCAGGAACAAAGACTGATTTCAGATCAATGGTACATCAGGCTGTAGCGTCTGTGGTAAATTCATACGGTGATGTTTTAATGACCCTGGAACAGATACTGAAATTGTTGCTTTTGTTCAAAGTCAAATAAAAGTGAACCTGCAAAATCAGTTGAAGGCACAACTCTACAGTCAAACCTCAAAATGAGCCACAAAAATGAATGTTTTGGTTTTTTCATTCTGCCATCATTACGACTGAAGTGCCGCTCAACATACGACAGTCACAAACACGATTCACTTTCATAAAGTCATGTGAATCACATTGGAAGCACAAATGACTGAAGGACGAGCGTATCGGTTTCTATTGCAGCTCTATTGACAATTCAGACTTA
>NW_015760162.1:0-584 GCF_001515625.1 Sinocyclocheilus rhinocerous
CACAACTTCACGTATTACAACAATTCCTAACTACAAGTCCAAAGTAATGATAAACAAAATGTTTTTCTGTCTGCAACAAATATTGGCTGTTAATCTTTATGTTTTTTTAATATAATGATTTGTTATTGAAACTGTAAACATGTAATTATTTAATTATTTATTATTATTTGGTATTTATAAGACAATTTGCATATATAGTCTATGTTTTTCTCAATTGTGCAGCACTTTGGGTTAACATCTGTTGCTTTTATTGTGCAATATAAAAACATTTTGACTTGAAGTTTGAATTCAAATACCCAATGTATATTTTTGGCTGACATTTTCTGCAACATCACCGTATTGGTGCAAATTTGGCAACTGACAGTATTTTAGGAACATACCATTCCAACCAACCTGGAATATAATATATCACACACCACCAATGTATTTACACATTGATTCAGCCTGTAAATAAACTGTAAATACTGATGAAATTAGACAAAAATGATCATTGAGCCAATTTAATGTATTAAAGGCCAAAACCAATGACTGACTTTATGCTAAGTCTCAACTGGAACTGGACACAATTTGTTAGGTTCTTACTC
>NW_015760163.1:0-584 GCF_001515625.1 Sinocyclocheilus rhinocerous
TATATATATATATATATTAAAAATATACGTGTATCTTACTCTCTTAATTGTTTAGATATTGAGTAAGCATATTAGCTATCCACTGGTTCATATTTAAAACTGCATGTTTGCTGTGTAGAAATATGGGTCGATTTTCGCAGTGGTCTGAGCAAAAACAGCAGTCGGGCTTATTGAAAATGCACATTTATTTTCTGCCAGTAGGTGGCACTTTTGGAACAGCAGAAATAATGCCGTTTCGGAGGGAAGACATTTCTTGTACCGTTTAAGGCATTTAAGACTTTTTAATGGGCTTAAATTTGATACAACTTTTTAAGGACCCGTGGAAACCCCAACAAAGTGGCTAGTGGGAGTGACTGTTATATACCCCTACTATTCACCCGCATTTGGCGGGTTTGGCGGGTTTTAATGTCAAGCTGATTGTATCTCTCCTACTGCCTCATAATCTCATTATGACTGGACAGGACAAAACAAGTTTGATATGAGCCTTTTAAAGGAACATCAAGCACATATACAAAACTGCCAGTGTGTGAGCGCTTTACCACGGTCTCATCTATAGGGTAGGTGGTTTTATCTGGAAAAACACA
>NW_015760164.1:0-584 GCF_001515625.1 Sinocyclocheilus rhinocerous
GGTCAGACTTCCCTTGATAGCATTTGTGAGGATCTTTGTTGATATCTTGTAGGGGGTTTGTGCTGTGACTTTTTTTTGCCATAGTCATAGAGAAAGCATTCTCATCAGCGTGTTTGTGAATGTCCCACAGCTCCGTCTCAGAGAATACATTCTTGACACCCGTAACAAAGCGCCCATCTCTCCTGATGACGTGCTCAACATCCTGCCCGTCGTCAAGCACATAACCATGACAACCACCGACGCCACACGGATGTTCACGGCGGCTCAGAACAGTCTTCAAAAAGGTATTCATGAGCCAGTGTGCAGTAACTGAGTCATGTGTGAACAGCCTCGCCTGACCATGTTTTCACCGTAGGGTTACTGGAGCAGGCGTACGAGCAGCTGAAAGAAGCGACATACCTCTTCGGTCGTGTGTGTGATGACCTTCACCCTGAAGCCTGCCATTGTCTCAGTCTGCTGGCCAAAGTGGCCTATGTACAGGGTCATCCTGCTGAGGTGTGTTTGTGTGTGCTGTCTAGGGTGTGTCCTGATGCCCGGTGGCTTAATAGGACCTTTTAGGTCATTGTCAACATTTTTAATGTCAT
>NW_015760165.1:0-584 GCF_001515625.1 Sinocyclocheilus rhinocerous
TTGCAATAATATTTCAGTTTTTATTGATAAACTGATACTGTTTTTGTCTTAAAATACAATATAAATAAAATAACAATGAAACTGGCCACCTGAAAAAAACTATATATTCCATAATGAATTATTATGGATGTAGTAAGCACAGTATTTTTTTTTTCCAGAAAATAAGTCGCACTGGGTCAAAATTGCATTGTTGAGAGAACATATGTCGTATAAATCACATTTTATTATTGCAATTAAATATAATGTAAAATACTGGTAAATTAAAAGATACACACAACAATTTTTTTTAATTTAAGTGTAGTCAGAACAGGATTTAAAAATATACAAATACAATACAAAACAAACATAAATTATAGCATTCATTATAAACAACATGTATTATAAACAGCAAGCCAAAATATTTTTTAAGCAAAAATTAAACTACCAGTGTTTGAAATGCTCTCCACAAACAAACTTGGGCTCACGTACTGAGCTCATTCTGCACCAATACTAACTTGTGCTTTGCATATGTTTTGTGCACTTGACATTAATTGCATTATATAAGTCACAGCTAATTTCAAAAATTAAGATGATTAAAAAAAAAA
>NW_015760166.1:0-584 GCF_001515625.1 Sinocyclocheilus rhinocerous
CCTGTGACCCTGAGCCAGAACCAGAGCACGCAACGCCCGAATCTCCGTCAGGACATCAGAAAGTTGGTCCTCCTATGCAATATTAGGCATAAAAATTTACATTTAGGCTTAATAACATAAACAGGCAAGCATCAATTAAACTGCTCAAAAGTATGGAAGCCCGTTTCCACCACAAAAAAAACAAAACAAAAAAAACGTATCTTAATTAGTAGTCTTACTTTTTCTGAACTCAGAATTACAAGATATAAACTAGCAATTCTGAAAAAAGAGATGTTAACTTGCAATTGCGAAATATAAAGTTGCAATTCTGATAAGAAAATTCAGAATTGTGAGATAAAAAAATCACAATTACCTTTTTTTTTTACATTCCGTGGCGAAAAAAACAAAACAAATTGCGATATATAAACTAAAAATTGTGAGATGTAAACTCTGAATTTTGAGAATCCTGAGTTTACATCTCACAATTCTGTATTTTCTTCCCTCAGAACCATGAGTTTATATCTCACAATGCTGTTTATATATCTCACAATTCTGACTTTTTCTCAGAATTGTGAGAAATAAAAGTCCAAATTGTGAGGTAGTCA
>NW_015760167.1:0-584 GCF_001515625.1 Sinocyclocheilus rhinocerous
GTTTGGACAGGACCCTTTTCTATTCTAACATGACGATGCCTCTGTATACTTTTGTCCATATAGTGTATTTGATTACATAGAGTTGACCGTTTTGTTAAACAAATGAATCAGACCTGGATATGGCGAGGTAGAACATTCCCAGAGAAATGAGCGAGATTCCGATGTGGAAGGAGACGCCGACGGCGCCGTACTCCTTAAACACCTTCCTGAGCTGCTGCGTCTTACTGGGCTTCTCATCCGACCTCTGACCTTCAGCACCGGACACAGACGACACCTGATCCTGCTGAGACACGAAAGATTTCATCAGACTACAGAGATTCAGTGCGATCAGGAGAAAGCGGCCCACGAGCCTCAGCATCATCAGGCCTGCGAAAGCTGCCAAAGACCTCACTGGGAGGGGCTTAACAGACCACAACCAAACAGAATCCAGGAGCTCTGAAGTGACTCCCTCAAGAGCCAATGAGTGCAGTGCTGCTGTGAGCAGAGTGAGTGAGTGAGGATTCACATGTGTGACTATGGAGCACAAAACCAGCCTTAAGTAACACAGGTATATTTGTAGCAATAGCCAACAATACATTGTATGG
>NW_015760168.1:0-584 GCF_001515625.1 Sinocyclocheilus rhinocerous
CAGACTAATACAATTAGTGTGCCTCCTCTATTTTAAAACCCACAAACCGCCACTGGTTATTTATACTCAGATTGATATGGTTGAAAACTACCCTGACTAAGGTCTATAAATTTACTTATTGCTTCTTTCATTAACACTATCAGCTGGATTAGCTGATAGTGTTAATAGAAGAAATTGCAGTGTCATTTTATCTTGCTTTAGTCAGAGTTCTTTTATCATGACTTGTAGTTTACAAGACTCCAACTCGAGCGGTCTGCATTGCAAATGCAATGCTGTACCAGGTGAGCGACCAAGAAAGTTTCTGCATCACAAAATCATATTTGAAATATCTAAATGATCATTACTGCATCATGTCTGGATGATCTGCTCTAGTTGGCCATCTTCACACAATTGTCACTTCTGTACATTGAAGCACCTCAGACAGTAAGAAACAAACTGTGTTTCAGCCGTCTTTGTTCAAAAGTTGTGAACTCATTACAGCTCAGAACCTGGTTAGAATTGATATTAGGTGTACAATCCTATTCACACATAGTTGCACACAGTGTTGGTGGTAACGCATTACAAGTAACGCGAGTTACGTAATC
>NW_015760169.1:0-584 GCF_001515625.1 Sinocyclocheilus rhinocerous
TAGTAGTCAGTACATGTGAGATGCTTGATTTGGTAATTATTCATTACTGTGGCTGAAATATCACTCACATTCAGTGCCACGATTTGGCTTTTGTGATGATCAGAGACTTGCGAAAACCTATATGAAACTAAATAAAAGGCTGATGCAAGCTCCAGCTCATTGAACAAAGCCCTCCGCTTGCTGAACTGATCTGCAGTTAAGCTTGGTGAAGCATTTCAAACCTGGATAGACTAACAGGAGTTAATCAGATTCTTACAGATTTAGTGTGAGCAGATTCATTTTTATTAGAACACTGTTGTCATTTAAGTTGCCTTCCAGCCCTTGTTTGCAGCCCCGAGCCCCTTAGCACTGCAGGACAAATTCTGCAGACTTGAGTGTTAATTATTTACACTGTCAGAGGTCAAAGTGCATGCTCCTTTGACTTGTGTGACCTTGTTTGGCTGTACCCTTGCTAAGCAGAGATGACCTGTGAAAAACAATGGCTGCCTTAATTAGTTTACAGACATCAGGCTTTGATTAAAGCCCAATAACTTAAATTACAACTTAAAGGGATAGTTCACCCAAAAATGAAAATTACCCCATGA
>NW_015760170.1:0-584 GCF_001515625.1 Sinocyclocheilus rhinocerous
CAGCTCTTGGGTCCTCACTGCCGCCCACTGCTTTGCTGGGTAAAAAATATATATTACATGTATTACAAAATACATACCTATATAATTTAAAAACTTAATGTCAGGTGGGATATCTTCAGTGTTGGGGAGTAATTAGTTACATGTAACGGCATTAAAGAATTTAATTACAAAATAAATGTAACTGTAAACAGTTACAGTTACAGAGAAAAATGTGTAATTAAATTACAGTTACTTTTGAAAATGTCAACGATTACAAAGGGGGTTACATCTGAATATGTTCACACATACATACAGATTTAATTGATATCTTTCCCAAATTGCATTGACTGCTCTAAAATATGTGAGGAGTTTAGGACAAAGAATAGGACACATGCTTATTTGATAACTTTTATTTTCTATTTGGGTTTAAGTATATGCTTTATTTTTTAAGATTGACCAAGGAATTGTTAGATGCCAGTGTTTCCTGTCATAGCTGTGCAAACATTTGATTAATGTTTAATGAAAAAAAACAGTATCATAGCTATTAAACAATTTCTTAAGATTTTAAATCAGTATTTAACCTCAGAACGATCTCAAAGTAAAAA
>NW_015760171.1:0-584 GCF_001515625.1 Sinocyclocheilus rhinocerous
CTTTGCTACTATTAGCTAATTTAGTTGATGGACAGAAGATGCTAAGTAGAACATTGATCAATCACCAGTCAACTGATCAATCAACACTGTTCATTCCAGAAGAACCACAATCCCACTGGAAAAATCCATCAAAGAATGAAAGAATCCAACTGAAGCCAGAAAAACAAAACCTGATGCTATCTACTTTGAATGTGATATCTACAGCCAAAGCCTGGCCTAACCAGCTACGCCAAACTACTACAAGGACACCTGCTCTTTCAGTGACACTGCGTTAGAATTCATGAATACAAGTAAACCACACAGCACAATCCACAGCAGAGGAGCAACAACACACTTTTAAGGTAAACAAGGGGGTGAAGCGGAGCTTAAGTGTGAGAATCTACAACCTAAAAACATGCAGAACAGAGCACATGCACACACAAAAACACACAGGGACTGATCCCCGGAGAGTCTGAACGTTACCCTCTTCAGAACTCATGCTGGAGTCCTTGTACGTCCTGTCCCCTCAATATCCGCACAGCCATGGAGCCAGAGAAATAGAGACATGGGAAGGGGGAGGTAAACAAAAGGGGAAGACAGTAAGA
>NW_015760172.1:0-584 GCF_001515625.1 Sinocyclocheilus rhinocerous
TTTTTTTTTTTGTCAAAGTGCTGCACAGCTGAGGTTTACCCTTTAAATATTAACATGGGAAAATATATACAGATGTTTCAATATATTGGTAATGAATATATTCTATGAGAATTTCTATTTCAAATTTTGACTGCAAATGTCACGTCCGTAAATTGCTGGAATTGCTCTTTTATTACCTCACATAGAAAAAAAAACATTTTCTCATGTCACACATCCTTGATCTGCAATCAGGTTTTTTTTCCCTATATAATATATATATATAATATATTTCCGTAATAATAATAATAAAAAGTCTTGTGATTTCTCACTCACAAATATGGAAGCAAAATGGTTAAACGTAACACATTAACCTTAAACAGAGGTATTACCTTTACAAGTCTTTATTTTTTTATTTAGCATCAAACAAATGATATAATTATTATTCACTGTAATACGTCATGCATCACTAAAATATGGCATGAAGAAAGTTAAAAGAGAAAAATAGGATTAGATGAACGATGGTTGCACGACCATCCAGTAGGTGGTGATATACACAGGACGCAAATCACCATTAAACAGAAGAAGATGAATGAAGAAATATTGCT
>NW_015760173.1:0-584 GCF_001515625.1 Sinocyclocheilus rhinocerous
CTGAGAAAAGAACACAACGCTGCAGACAACATGTAAATGCCGTTATTATCACTGTTTTCCATGGTTGTGGAGTAAATATTTTTACTCAGCTTTTTAAAAATGCCGGGTAACCAATCTTTCGTATGCGTTTGGCCAATCAGCGTACACTGCGTCACTGATAGTTCCTATAGAACTGTTTTAGACCTTACTCTGAAGTAGGAGGTAAATTAGTTACCCCAAACGGAGTTCCTAAAACTAAATACGTTCCTGCAGTGCAAACTCACCAAAAAGCGGGAAATTCCGCCAATAGTTCTAGGAACTATGAAAAGGTTACTCTGGTGTGAAAGCGCCCATTTAGATATCGCACATGAATACGAATGGTTGCTTTGATACGACTGGACTCTCCATGGTATTTTTCTTGTAAAGCACCAAAAGAGGAAAAAACGTAACAAATGACGTGAGAATGACCTAACTTTCAACTTGACTCCCAGCTTAAGCTGAAGACACAGCGCCAATGAGATGCCGTCCATCATTTCGATAAGGCGCATGAAAAGACTCCTCAGTCAATGATTTTGGAGAGTAACGCAGCTGATGCGCGATCATTA
>NW_015760174.1:0-584 GCF_001515625.1 Sinocyclocheilus rhinocerous
CCACAAATAGGAAACTTAATGAAGCTCATTAAAACATGTTTTACTACATCGCACAAAGGCCATCAGCTGTCTGTGATTTATTCATAGCACTTAAAGGCTATAAATATGGAAATTACTTTTGACTTTTTTTGGGGGGAAAAGGGTAGTCAATAGGTTACCAACCAACTTCACATAATTCATTGAAGGTCATATGTTTGACACATCAATTAAAGATAATACCAGTTGTACATCATTCCTGAATTCAATACATAATTTTTTTTCTTTACATATTTTTTTCTCTGATGCAACAAATGACCATTAATCAAATCATGCAGATGTTTTTAACACAGAAAATACAGAGTTTAACCTCTGAGTGTTCTCATGCATTCAGCATGCAGTCTGGTCCACATAGCATATGGTAGGAGGTAGCAGGGCACAGTCTAACGCAGGGCTATTTGAAACATAATGGAACTTCACTGGTTTACTTATTATAATGTAAATTTTGTACATTGAAATATGTACCAGAATTAAATATCTTTGAAAGACATCACTGAAATGTAACTTAAAGGAATAGTTCACCCAAAAATGAAAATTTGCTGAAAATG
>NW_015760175.1:0-583 GCF_001515625.1 Sinocyclocheilus rhinocerous
ATTTCTGAAGGATCATGTGACACTGAAGACTGGAGCAATGAGGCTACATTTTCAGCATTTAACACAGGAATGAATTACATTTTAAAATATAGTCAAATAGAATTTTACAGCATTACTATTTTTACTGTATTGGCCTTGATGTAGCCTTCTCCTTAAAATATTTGAAAAATCTTAGCAACCCCAAACTTTAACCAGAATGAACAGTATCAGGAATTGACAACAAAATATTTGTACATTAGTCCAGCCAAATTAACAAGACAAGTCTGCCAATCCTTGTTGGCAGGATGAAACCTCAACACATGAGTCAAGGATTCAGCGACGTCCTCACCATCACTGTGCAAACAACAGGAAACATGGATAGCAGATAAAATGATTCAGGGATTGTTTATCAGGCCAGCAGACATGATGATTCACTTTGGTTTGCAAGACCTGTATTCTTTCTTTGCAAACATGTGTTCATCGACTGCTGCGATCCTCAGTACTAAATGACATTGAGTGATGTGTAGAAGGGAAAAATAGCAATTTGCCTTGTATCCCAAATCTTAAAGGGGTCATATGATGCGATTTAATTTTTTCCTTTCTC
>NW_015760176.1:0-584 GCF_001515625.1 Sinocyclocheilus rhinocerous
CCTTCAAATACATGCAGCAGATATGTGATAACTGTGTGATTTAACCCTGTGATAAGCATTAAAAGGAAATGAATGGCTATTTACGCAATTAGCATCCTTTGAAACCTTTCTAAATGGAGAAATTGTTCAGGTCACAGATAACCATTGCGTGCAACCCCTGCAGATGGCATGATGGCATGGTGGTGATCCCCATCAAAACCGTTGTAGGCATGCAAAGATCACATTGACTCAATTAGCAGTGCGACCAGCTGTTGACTCACTTGCAGACATCCCCGGTTTGCACTTGTGGAAAAAGATTTTTACACTGATAGCATCTTTTTGCTTCTGTCAACACAATTTTGAAAAAGCACTGCTTTAATATTGTTGAAATTAACTCATTACTGATGCACCGAGTCAATACGTGTGCATATAAGTGTAAGTTATCATGCAAAAGCAGTGTAAGCATGTTTACAGAATGAGGTTACAACTCAACCCTGCAGCAGCTTTATGAAACCCTAAAATCTTAACCTTGAATCAGTATTATTTTATAGTATTATCTATATAGTATTATAGAGTATAACTGAAATCAGATTTAGGTTTTTTTT
>NW_015760177.1:0-584 GCF_001515625.1 Sinocyclocheilus rhinocerous
TGAAAATTCTGCTTTGATCACAGCAATAAATTACATTTTAAAATACATTCAAATAGAAAGCATTGATTTTAAATTGTAACAATATTTCACAATATTGCTGTATTTTTCATCAAATAAATGCAGCACTGGTGAGCAAAAGAGGCTTTCAAAAATCATACCAACCTAAAATCACGAGCTATTATTGCTAAACATTGCCTTGTGATCAGTTGTTGTTGTTGTTGTGCACTAGGGCCGAGTCCTCAGTACAGTAAGGGCACCTACATTCCCGTTTTCCCCAATGAGGAGCGTCAGAGTGTTTGGAGAGGCCGGATCGTAGAGACCAGCGACAATGTCGTCACAATGGGCATCACCACCTCACCAGAGTGCATTGTGGGAAAATACATGATATACATCGGTGTGGTGACCCCCTACGGTATTCGCAGGACCAGGAGGGACCCGAGCACAGACATCTACATTCTCTTCAACCCGTGGTCACCAGGTCTGACTTCTCTTCCTTTCTAGGAGAAGCTACCATATAATATATACTATCTTAAACATACGCAGTCTCGGTACGTCTTTTTAAATTGTGTGCATGGGGGGAAAAA
>NW_015760178.1:0-584 GCF_001515625.1 Sinocyclocheilus rhinocerous
GGGATTGTGGAGATGTGTGTTGGAGTACTTATGTATTCAGGCGGAATGTAAAAACAACAATAGCTGTCGAAATTTGAGTGGAAATGTGTGTGGTTGCTGCCTAAACAATATCACATAACAAATCAGATATGAGACGTAATTGTGCGTGGTGCAACTATTCCGATTTTTTACCGTGTTTGACTAGTTTCTGTGTTTCGTGTAAATACACTGTATCTGAAATAATAAAGTGTAAATGAGAAGTTAAAGTTAGAAATGCGGCGAGTGGAGACGCCACAGCTGCTCAAACTCTCACTGAAGACGCTTCCGCTTCTGGAGTAACGGAACACAATTCAAATAAACGGAAACTGAGTTTATTTATATTTCTATTATAGCCTCGTGGGCTTCTTTGTGATTGACCTGCGCGATATGAGGAGTTTGGACACAGTAGCGTGAGTGCTCTTGATAATATTCAGATACAGATGTTGTAAAACCATTTTTAGTGAAATATTAATATTGTCACTGAGTCTGTCAGATTGTGACCCCATATAACATCAGAGCTTTGTGAACTTGTGTGCATGTTACTCTAAAACTTTCTGAAGTATTTT
>NW_015760179.1:0-584 GCF_001515625.1 Sinocyclocheilus rhinocerous
TTTTTTTTTTTTTTTTTTTTTTCCCAACTCGACAAACCCACTGCAGTTCTTACAACCCTGGTGTAATGTTTAATGCATTTTATAATGTTGATATAAAAAAAATGAACATTTTCTTTCTCTTTGCTTTTGTATGTCAATGTTACATTTAATGGTAAGTTTTTAAAACAAGATAAAGTAATCTAAAAAGTAGTCAATGCATTGCCTAAAATGAGTAACTTAGATTACATTACCAACAACAATTTTCATGTAATTTGTAATCCGTAACGGACAACAATACCCAGCACTGCGTGTAGCTTAGAAGCAGTGCTGACAACATGTTTCTGTGCACATGTATGTTTCTGTGTGTGTGTCTGTACTGTATTTGTGTGCGTTTGTAAGGGAGAGAGCACGGAAGAACGAGAGTATTGCTTTCCATACATAATAGAATGTAATTTTGTGGCAAAAACATGGAAATAGTTTGTAGTTTTTATCTTGTGGTTTACTATATTTATTTGCTTGGTCAGTGTCTTTGTGTGGTTTGGTTCTTTTGATGTTGTAGGCTTTTTTTAATGGATGTCAATGGAGGAGAGGCTTCACTACGCTGA
>NW_015760180.1:0-584 GCF_001515625.1 Sinocyclocheilus rhinocerous
TTTTTTACTTTTAAACACAAAATAACATAATACAGTATATTAGAATATTATGAAAATATTAAATATATATAACTTTATTTTATATTAACATATGATGTTAATTAATATTCATATCAACATTAATATTTTAATTAATATTATGAAAATGTCAAACAGAAATGCATTGTGATTTTATATGTGTATATCTATATACATTTCTGTTCTACAGAAAAAAAACCCCCAGCTTTGACATTTCCATTTGAACTCTTTTTGTATTCCAAAAGGAAAATAAAAAAAATCATACATTTTTCAAGCAACACGAAGGAGGGCAGATAATGACAAAACGCCAGTTTGAAGCAAATAATCTGGGAAAGGTGCAACTCGACTGGACTGTTTTAACCAGTGATTTCTATTACAACGTTTTAGACACTCACTTGCTCTTCCTCAGCGCATGCTCTACGCTGTGTCCTCTGAATTTCTTGTAGTAGTCGATGAAAGAGAAGGGCAGGTTAATATTCAACGGATTGCTTCGGTCAGGAGCCGCCGCCCTCTTACGAGATTCAAACGCAATCATCAGATCCACCCAGGCAGCAGGACGCTTGATC
>NW_015760181.1:0-584 GCF_001515625.1 Sinocyclocheilus rhinocerous
GCATGGCTTTGGGAAATTACACTACCTTCAAAAGTAATACTTTCACTACCACCCCGTGTGGGTTTGGACCAGAATACCAGAAATTGAAAATGCGAAATGAGCTGAGAGACTGCATTTTTAGGAGATTGCAGCGATCATTCAGTCTTTAATGCAGAGAGAAATCTAAGCGCTGTTTTGGGGGGCAGAAAGTGCTCTCGTTTTAAAGATTGTCCCTCACACGATGGGGAGTGTTTTCTGGGTGCCAGCCTTAGGTGGGGTCGTTACTTTTGCTCCATTCTGTCTCATGTTGCGATATCTAATGAAGACTGTACACTAATCTAGCCTTGATTTAAATTTCAATTGGGTAGAATTTTGTCTTTATGTCGATATTAAATTACACCTTATCTATGATATTTGTAAGAATCTCAGATTGGGTGATGTGGAGAGGGAGAGAGATACTTTAAGGGTCTTCCACATCCAGAAACTCTTTCTTGGGTGGCGCGACTCCACGGTACCAGGCGCAGGAGCCGTCTCCTCTCTTGATGCAGGCATAGTGGTCGGACTGGCGCCCGTGAATTATCTTCTCCGTCACCCAATCTGTCCAC
>NW_015760182.1:0-584 GCF_001515625.1 Sinocyclocheilus rhinocerous
GCTCTGTTCTCCCGACTCCTTTCTCTCCAAAGAGGAAGAAGCAGCGGAACAGCGGAACCATCTTCTCGGACTCGAGTGATGTGGCGCCGGCCCAGCACCCGCGCGCTTCACTCTCCCCGCAGCGCCTCATGCCGCCGGTGTGCTTTGCACGTAATGGATCAGCGCCCCTCGTCGGATGTGAGCAGATTGGTCTACTACGGCGCTTCTGAGGAAGATGTGGTTGTCGACGACTCCATGTCCTTGATGGCATCTGACGCTGACGAGTGGGCGTGTTCCGGCGAAGAGCCTGAAGCTCCCCCTCCATCTCAATCTACGCGGCCCAGCGTAGACTCTGAGCTGATCCGCGTTCTCACGCGCGCTGAGGAGGAACTTGGCCTCGAGTGGTCGGCCCCAGAAGAGCCTGCCACCGGCCTCCTCGACGAATGGTTCCTGAAAGGACAACGTCATCCTTCCTCCTGTCAGCGTCCAGCTCCTTTCATGCCTGTGGTGCATGACGAGCTCACCAAAACATGGCTCGACTGCTGCAGCTCTCACCACCATTGACGGCGCTGAGGACAAGGGGTATTGCAAGCTCCCCCCTCTGG
>NW_015760183.1:0-583 GCF_001515625.1 Sinocyclocheilus rhinocerous
CTTTCATCACTTTACCAAAGTTTCAAATTTTAAATGTTAAAAATTAATAAATTCTGTCATCATTTAATGTTTGTTATTTTATTATTATATTTATGCCGTGAGATCGCTGCAGCAAAAACAAATAAAAAAAAACTGATCATGAAAAATGATAATAAAACATTGCATTCATGCATTATATCACAAATCTATATAATAATATGTTGTAACTTAATGTCATTGTACATATCTTTCTATTACAGTTGAGACTGACTCGATTCTTTTCCTTCCATGTGAGACGTAAGGCTTGAGAATCAGTTTGGTTTTCTTTCTCGCTTGCTTGCTTTTTGAGTTCTGTGGTTAGTATAGCGCTGTATCGTTTGTAAACACCTCTAATCTAAAACTTTCTGGAACTTTTGCATTTAATCACAACAGTATGTCATGAGAAATGCAAGATGTTTAGCAACCTTTTCTGATTGTCTTTGAGCTCTGTAAGTTTTCACTCAATGCCATCACTGTCTGTTAGTAACACCAGTCAAATCTTGCATGTGTCTGTGAGGGGGGGCTTGATGATTGAATCTATCTATCTATCTATCTATCTATCTAT
>NW_015760184.1:0-584 GCF_001515625.1 Sinocyclocheilus rhinocerous
TTCTCTTGCATTCTGGTGAGTTATATACTCTCAGATCTTGCATTATTCCTCCAGGAACAATGCCATGTGATCATCTGTGCGTCTGGGAGTAAAGAGCACACAAAATGGGGTCCCTTCAGTCTCTATCACTCAGATATGAATATTTCTTCTTCTCATCTCCAATTGCTTCTTCCTGTGGAGGACAGCGAGGGAGTTTACTGACCTGTGTTCAAGTGTGTGAGTATGTGCTGCACTCCTCCAGTGTGTGACTATAATGTGCTGTATGGACGTCTCATGCTGCTTCAGAGGCTTGCACAGATTGACAATATACTTGGGTGCCGCACACTCGCCTGCATCAGTTACTACTAAAAAAAGCACATGTTGGCTATTGATGCCAACTTGATCCACTGTTAATAGAAATGAAGGACCTGGAGCAGCCAGGTGTGCTTGTTGAAGTGGAATGTGTCTGAAAACACATCTTAAAGGAACAGTGTATTGGCTCACAGTTTTGCTGGCCTTCAAGAAAGCTTTCAAACTCTGAATTTTGCCAAGTCAGCAAAGACAACATACAGATGCAAGACGCTAGTTGTTTTCAGCTTTGAACC
>NW_015760185.1:0-584 GCF_001515625.1 Sinocyclocheilus rhinocerous
ACGAAGCTCTTACTGTTATATTGTACGCCCTTGGCGAAACGCCTCTGTAGACTCTGGTTCATGGACTGCAGGCCTGCAGGAATATTTCTATCCCTGAGCTGCCCTGCTTCAGAACCCACCAGCTTCTTCAGAGCGGTGAACATCTTGATGAAAGCCTCTTCAACAGTCCAACAATACTAAAGCCTGGTCTTCCAGGGAAACACTCACTGCAGTGTCAAAGATCGAAGACTTCTGAGTTTCTTAACCCAACATATTGCTGGCAGGTGTGACGTAGTCTAAAGGTCAAGAGTGGAGTCCTTCTTCAATATATATTGATGCAGATAGCAGATGTTTACTTTCTATTTCAACAGATTACAATCCTAAAATGTGCCATTTTAGCTACTGTAACCGTTGCGATTATATCTGTCCATCCCGGTCTACTGGCATCACCTGTGAGAAAAACAACGTGAGCACATCAGATTCATGAATCATTAGTAGAAACAGTCATCAGTTTTACAAAAATTAGATAAATTCGATCATCATTTACTCACTCTCGTGTCATTTCTAGAGCCCGACCGATATGGGTTTTTTGGGGCCGATACCGA
>NW_015760186.1:0-584 GCF_001515625.1 Sinocyclocheilus rhinocerous
TTTCAATAATGTTGCATCCACAATCAGAACACACACTCGGTTCTTCACCAAACTTAGGACCGTTTAAAAGAAAATTTTGCAACCGACTAGTCTAACCCCGTCCCCCGGAGTAGGGTTGGGTACCAAAACTTATATGGCACTAGGGCTGCACGATATATCGTTTCAGTATCGATATCACGATGTGTCATGCGATATCCACAATAGTCACCTCGCAGGATGTGCGATGTTTAGTATACTGATTGGTATATTTATACTGATCGTTTTTTGCTCACACACAGACACCATGTCTACACCGAACGTGACAAAGCGACCGTTTCAAATCACTTTGTATCAGTTCGTCATAAATAGAGTGAGGCAGCTGTTTACTGTCGGAGATTTGTCGTGTCGCGCCGCATCTGTAGACAGCATCACTGATTATAATGGGTTCAGTATTTTGTTGCGTCGCATCGCGCCACGCCGCTCGCGTCCGGTGTAGACACAGTGAGAGCCACGCAGATGCACATCTGAATTCTGTTCACTTCCGCGTCTATTTGTGCCAAATTATGTCTTTTTGATTTACTCACCTACAAAATCACCCCAGTCAT
>NW_015760187.1:0-584 GCF_001515625.1 Sinocyclocheilus rhinocerous
TTTAACCCTAAAAAGGGCAAAACCATAAAGAGACATCAGAAAATTTATTTATTGCTATTTTTCATCTTATTGGGACTAAATACAATTTCTTGATTTTTCTTTCAAAACTTGACTCTTGTTTATAAATGCTTGATACAACATGGTTGTAATTCTTGAATGATTTGGAATACAGACCTAAGGTTGGTCTCTTTGTAAAGAAGACACATAGCAGATTATTGCTGAAGTGAAAGCATTTAAACAAAGTATTAAAAAAAGTTATAGAAGATTAAGTTTACAGTAAAGATAATGTAGTATACTATTTTTTTCTTTTAAATCAATTTTGCACTCTAAAATTGCTATAAAATCAAAGCCATATGTCTAATCAAGTTATGTTCCAAATTTGAAGCTGATATCACAAAAGTGTGCTTCCTGTGAGATTTTGTTTGGCCAAAAATAACCACTGGGTAGCACCCAAACTCTATTGATTTTTTTTATTTTATGCAGTTTTCTGTCACAAATCAATAATTTCGATTACAAAACAGTTACCAAATATGGAACCTTGACTGTCAAACCTTTCCAACAATATGTGTTTTGTCAAGATTACA
>NW_015760188.1:0-584 GCF_001515625.1 Sinocyclocheilus rhinocerous
CAGAAAGGGGGTAAACACTTTTTGAATTTAGTGTTTATTTATTTATTTATTTAAACTCTAGTTTGACTCTATACATTTTTTTACCTCATTGACACACAGGTCAGCGTGTACTGCCTGCTAGCGAGAGGGGTTGCTCTCACATCCAGTGAATCTTACAAACGTTTGGACAGTATATATATTTTTTCTCTTTATTCATGGGCAGGACTTGCGGTGGTACCATGGAGGGTTCAGGGTCCCTGGTGTAAATAAATAAATAACTGCTTGTGCGAGCATCTGTGCCAAGGGGCTGCATTAGGAGTTTTAGCCACTATAAATCAGCAGGCTAAATAACTTTAATCTAAAATTTCATTAAGTAGTCCTTGTCAGGTAGTAAAAGGAGGGGATAATACAGTGATGTTTAATGATAATTGGTGTTTGGTTAATAAATTCTGCGAGTTCCGATTACTTTCTAGCAGTCGGCGGAATGCTAGCCTCAGCAGTGTAACTAAACCTCAAATTGATTAACTCGCCTGAACCAGACTGTTCACAAAGATGGCAACGGTCCAAATCAAAAAAGAGAGAGTGCAGTGTGCGCATCAGCCGGA
>NW_015760189.1:0-584 GCF_001515625.1 Sinocyclocheilus rhinocerous
TTGTGACTAGAGTTAGTTAATATTTTTTATCATATTATGCATATTTAATAATGATTTATAATCAGAGCACATTACACTATTGCACAATTAATGATTGCACCTTAAAGTGAAATGCATTGAAACACTTTTTTTTTATTCATTAAAAAGAAGTATTATTACTTTTTAAAGGTATGAACTGGTAAGTATTACACTGGAAAAAAATTTATAGGATTTACCTTGAAACGGTTTTCACTCAGAAATTGCTTACAAAGAAATAATTACAAAGACAGCAAGCAACAAATTGAATGTGAATTGGTTGCAATTTGAATGTGAACTGGTTTCTGAAAATATAGCCTTCTGCGTATCATGCATGGTATTATGAACACCTTTATAATGCATTATATACACAGACGTGAAGTAGAAGTGTTGATATTACTGTTATTACGCACCCTAACATTACTAGTGTTTATATCGACACAAGCTATAGTGACTATGGATGTGGGTTGTGATGACGAGCAGATCTGCGGTCTAGAAGCTGCTCTTGTCGATAGTCATTGACTCCAGGAGCACAGCAGACCATCATCATCATCATCATCATCATCATC
>NW_015760190.1:0-584 GCF_001515625.1 Sinocyclocheilus rhinocerous
TGACTTCCAGCCCCTTAAATGTTTTGCTCGCCAGCTCCTCCAGAGCGCATAACGGCGAGGACGGAGCGCTGATCCCGTTCCGAGACGCGCTCGAGCCGGTCACTTTCTCCAGCACGCGCGGAGGGCACAGACTACCGACGGACTTCTTGACGGAGGGTTTATTTAGGATATCCTCAATGCTGAACGGGGTGAGAGGCTTGTTGGAGTTGGCCGGAGGTGGGAGTTGGTCCAAGGGACCCCGCCGCCTCTCCTCGCCGCTGGGCTGCAAAACGGAGCCTGCCTTCATGTCTTTAGAGCTGGAGGTCATCTCAGTCCCAAGCAACTATTTCGAATAGAAGTCACCTAGTTCGCTCAATCTTGTTTATGCATACAAAAGCCTGATCTATTCCGTTTTCTTTAAACAGAATCGCTGTTCTTCCTCAGTCTGAAGTGGCTCTCCAAAAGCACCATGCTTCAGGCGTCACATCCACCCGAACTTTAGTCCTCATATGCGGCTCCAGTCTTCTCTGAGCTGCTCCATGAAGATCTTCAGCATGTGTAGCCGTGTCTCAAGGAGGCTCAAAACAGCAAGCAACCGCTAACGA
>NW_015760191.1:0-584 GCF_001515625.1 Sinocyclocheilus rhinocerous
AGCCTGCGCCATCTAGAGTTTCATGACTGAACTATATATTTATCATTTCTCTGCTATAGTATTATTGGCACGATTTCGTCATCTCATGCATGTGTAAATGTGTTTCAGGACCGCAGAGGGTCGGAGCGGCTGCAGAGCACTCGAGGTTTGGGTCCGGTCAAAGAACATGGAGTTTTGTTCCAGTGCAAACCAGAGAACTGGACCGATCAGAAGAAACCAGCGCCCACCATGACCTACTGGGTTATAGGGTGCGTGTTCAGACAAGTGATTGACAGCTGTTCTTACAGTTTTGAGCTCAAAAAAACTTTAACTCGCATCACATGTGTTCACATCTCACATGCACCGATTTTCATTACGGACTGCATTACAACGCCAATGCAAACGCTCTGGAGTGAAACATTCTCCCATCATGCACCTGTCTGTAAATGCAAAGCATACAAAGTGAGCTTAGATATGTGAGACGCTGACATGCATACAGCAGGAAAACATCAAAAGTATCATGTTTTCCGATCTCTCGTTTGCGTTCCAGGCGAATGCTTCTCGAACCCGTTCCTCAAGAGTTTTACGTGTGCTTCCATGACTCC
>NW_015760192.1:0-584 GCF_001515625.1 Sinocyclocheilus rhinocerous
TTTTTTTTTTTTTTTTTTTTTGGGATCCGTAATTCCGGTTTAATCGGTAGCAGGTGCCCATGGTACTTTAAACAGTTTTTTTTACGTTGACCTCTGTCGTGCGAGAGAACGATGGACAGAGACAAAAAAAAAAACATTAGAGAACGCGACGATAAAAGGAATGGTGTGTATTTTTGTTGATCTCTTATGACACGGCCGAGCGCATTGGAATGACATTAAAAAAAACTTTAGCGCTCTCTCTCTCTCTCTCTCTTTACTCTCTCACTCACTGGTCCTCATAGCAAGACAGTGGGGTAGGCTACAGCAATGCAGAAATTAGCTTTATTCGTTTACGCATTGTAAAAATATTTGCGATTTTACTCTGCACATTTATGAACAAACATGCGTTTATTTAAAAAATAATAATAAAGCCGCCTTATAAGATGTCATTCATACACCGCCACTGTTTTAAATGGTGTAGCCTACTGAGTACAAATTATTTATTTTTAAGAATGTTTTCTTTTTAATTCATGCGAAAAAAATGTTTTTGTTCTATTAAAGAATTTATTCTTTAAAGTCCTCCTTTTTAAAGGCATCTTGTCTCC
>NW_015760193.1:0-585 GCF_001515625.1 Sinocyclocheilus rhinocerous
AAAAAAAAAGAATCTGTTATTAAGTTTATACCATATACAGTGTTCTTCAGTAATGAATTTACAAGTTTGCATGTTTTATTCCTGAAACAGTCTAAATGAACAAAACATGAATGATCAATTGTATTAACTAATATGAAAGGATTATTTGTTAAGATAACTTCCATATGTCCATGTGGATTGAAAAGGTGTTTCGTTTTTGTAAAGGCAATTTTCATTTGTGTAATTAAACTTAATCGTCAAGTACAATATTACTAAGATTTTTAATACCTTAATTTTCTGTTTTAATGAGTTAATGTTTTATGAGCTTTTTCTTAAAAGCTTCAAAATTCAAAATTATTTTCTTGAATTATCTTTGTAATTATTATAGTAATGCACTTACAATTGACTTACAATAAGATTTTGTGCTAAAACCACTTAGCACTATTTGTGCAAAGCGCTTATTAGTCCATTGAACAATTCTATGGAAAACAACAATGCAGTCGGTTGTTTTTAAACCCTATATGAGTGGAAATTAGTTTCTGTTGTAGTTGACAATATGTTATAGATGCTGAACATGGAGTTTAAGGTGTATTGAACCTTACATGA
>NW_015760194.1:0-585 GCF_001515625.1 Sinocyclocheilus rhinocerous
AAAAAAATAAAATAAAATATAAAAAGTAAAAGTAATTCAAAATGTTAATAAATACTATAATAGTAAAATTAAATTAAAAAAAAATATATACTACCAAAATAAAAGTGGTTATCATTTATTTACTCTCATCATTCCAAACCTGTGAGACTTAATTTTTTCCATGAAATAGAAAAATTAATTCTGACTTCTCTATACTACAGAATAAAAATTTATATTGACTGAGGCTGTCAAGCTCCTGAGAAATGAGAAAAAAGCACCATAAATGTATAGTGCATATTACTTGTGCGCTGTATTTCAAATCTTCTCAAGTCATATGATTGCCTTGTGTGAGGAAAAAACAATATTTTATTGTTTTATATAATAATAATATAATATATTGTCATATATTTACATTGTAATACATTCAAATATTGCGCCTCATGACACATTGGATTATGGACCACTTGTATAATAACATCATCTTTCAATCACCTAAACCAGTTTGATTCAGCTAACGATCAGTTTCGACCATCCAGAAACCCTGTAAAACAATCTGCCACCTTAAACTGGTTTTAGCTGGAATTTCCAGCAGTCTGGATCAGATGT
>NW_015760195.1:0-585 GCF_001515625.1 Sinocyclocheilus rhinocerous
AAAATATACTGTATGTATGTATATCACACTAAATATGAAGTGTAGATATATAAATGGATTATTTTAGTATTCTTTGATTCCAACTACAAACCAGAAATTCACAATTCAACCCAATGTGACATTTTAAAAATATACAGTTCATCCAAACTGTTTGATTGAGCTCATTTGAGTCGTCTGCTTCACATGAGAAGGTGCAAAACTCAAACCACAAGGACCGCACGCTGTGATGTGTCGCATGGTTAACCATCCCGTGAAAACAGGACACTCTCACCTTTGTTTTTGTGCAAACGCTAGATCTCCTTTACTCAGACCTGAACACACGAGGCTCAACTTTAACCATCTGACAATAAAACAGCACAAAAAAAGCGTTTTCCGCATCAAAATCAGCACTTACTAACACTTGAAATATCCAGATTTCAGTTTCTGATCAGTTCATTTACAGGTACAGAATTCATCACATCTGTTCGCCCTGTGAACTTTCACATATAATTTAAGTAACAAAAGTACCCGTTCACTTAAGTGACACTTAATGTGTCTGAATGTCATTTATTAGATCTGTATCTGTGCATCTCAAATACTGCAAGA
>NW_015760196.1:0-584 GCF_001515625.1 Sinocyclocheilus rhinocerous
GATGTCTGTTCTACAGTGCATTTTTATCTTGCTATACCCAATCTTCCAGTTACAGAGGACACCTTGCAGACTGTTCAGCAACTTGTTCAAAAAGCTGACACTCAAACCCAGATGAAAAGGAATCTGGAAAATTTGATGTTAGACTGGCCAACTGTTTGCACTCACGACATTGGACATACAAACCTGGTAAAACACTGCATTATTACCACAGACGAAATCCCAGTAAGGAAAAGAGCCTACAAAGTTTCTAGGGATAAGCAGCAGTTCATTGATGCTGAAATCAAAGAGTTGTTAGCTAAAGAGATCATACGTACTTCAATCTCTCCTTGGGCTTCTCCTGTGGTAGTAGTGCCAAAGAAAGATGGTGGTTCAAGATTCTGTATTGACTATAGAGGACTGAACATGAAAACACATCTTGATGCTTACCCCATGCCACAAATTCCTGACATTTTAGAGTCACTGCACGGAGCTGCTGTATTCACCACACTCGATCTTAAAAGTGGCTATTGGCAAATGGAGATGGAAGCAGATAGTATCCAGAAAACAGCATTTGTGATGTCCTCAGGGCTATTTGAGTTCTTACG
>NW_015760197.1:0-585 GCF_001515625.1 Sinocyclocheilus rhinocerous
CTGTGATGTGGCAACCCAACATGTTGTGCCCTGCAGCCAAACAAATGCTTCTAATGCGCTGGTAAATATGGGATTGTTTCTTTTTTTCTTTTTTTGTGTGTACAATACATCTCCTTGGCTTATAAACACATCAACAAAACATTCATTTAGATGTAGCGTCCTCTGTTTTAGATGTAAATGAGACTAAAGCTGCAGCTCCCAAAAGGGGTGACTCTGTTTAGTCAGCGTCTCTATAAAACAACGCATTACCTTATCTAAAAGATGCTGATGATTAAAATTTTCATGCTATTTTAGAAAAAAAATTAGCACTGAAACTAACCTTGTTAGATTTAATAAAACTAGATATCACCGCACACGTTTGTGCCTAACTTTCTCTATGACTTTCTTCTCACTGACCTTTTACCAAAGAGAAATGAAATGCTAAATAAAAAAGAAAGTTCCACAGCATCTCCACAATGTATCACCTTATCTAAAAGATGTTGATGACTAAAAATTTAATTGTTGTCTAAAAAAAAACAAAAAACAAAACACTAAACCTAACCTGTGTAGCGAATCAGCTCATAAGGGAAATATGAATAATTAATC
>NW_015760198.1:0-585 GCF_001515625.1 Sinocyclocheilus rhinocerous
AAAATAGAGAAATACCACGTTGTTTTCCTTCAAGACACACATTCAGCTGAGGTTTTAGAGAATCTGGAAGATTGGAAATCAATCTACACCACACAGACATCACCAAACAGAGGAGTGGCTATTTTGATAAGAAAATATATATTTGATGAATCATGCTTCACAGTAGAAAGGGATAATAATGGCTGCTATATTGTAGTTAAGTGTACCCTAAAAGGACAACTATTCACACTTGTTAGTCTATACAATCCTCCAGCTAATACTAGACCACTAATAAAACTCATTAATGTAATTGAGAAAAATGCAGATGGCATCTTACTGATTGGAGGAGATTTTAACACTACTCTGAATCCATATCTAGACAGAAATTCTGAAACAAAAAACAAATACCACTTATCTTTGAAACCAGTTGTGGAGGTATTTATAACATCATTCCATCTTGTAGATGTATGGAGAAGATTTCACCCAATTGAATGTGAGTTTTCTTACAAATCAAGTAATGATCCTGTCAAAGCTGTCAAGTCAAGACTGGATTATCTTTTCGTTCCAGAGGAGTCAATGCAGTATATTAAAACCTGTGAGATTTCT
>NW_015760199.1:0-585 GCF_001515625.1 Sinocyclocheilus rhinocerous
CAGGTTGGGTACCACATCCATCCCAGAGGACATGCTGAGATTCAATGAGCCAAATACTGCAGCCAATTCAAGTGGAGCTTCAGAGCAATTCAGAACCGCACTGATTGCACGGTTCACCCCAATAATGGCTTGAAATAAATGAATTTGTCTCTCTTCATCACTTTGACAAATTGATCAAAATAATACACTGTGCTAATAGAGAAGTGACAGTCATTTTGTTTACTTATTAGATAGACTATTAGATGAAAACTTTTCATTTTGCAATGCTGTGATGTGCAAGACAGTCGTCAGTCATCAGTTTGTCCACACCCTTAAATAAAAAGAGTGCAAAAGCCATCTGGGATGGGGAAAGTCCCTTCATATTGCCTGGTTAATCTGTTCCCTGTGTTTGGTGAAGGAATGTGATGATCCTTTTTTGGTGTCTGAGGATGTGAAAAAAATTACAAGATGGGTCAGTTCAACAGTCGTCTGAGAGAGTAAACAATAGAATAACGGCTGTGCTATTTTGGCACTTTCCATGAATAATGCACAAAGTCAGAACTTTTACAACATCAGTCAGTTTGTATTCGTTTGTTCGTTCATTCA
>NW_015760200.1:0-581 GCF_001515625.1 Sinocyclocheilus rhinocerous
CCAAATACATGTTGCTGTCAATGTCCCAACCCTCATTGTCATCCAGATCATTTCAGGAGGAAACGCAACCAGTTCCTGGTCAGACCCTGTGTCTAAGAACGGAGTCCCTTTTGTATCTTCTTGCCCTGCTGAGATGCCTGAGATTGAAGGAGGGTGTGTTAGGGCTTCTCTTGACATGTGGTTCTCTCATGTATACATGAAGCTTTCTAGTCAAGGGGAACATATACTAAATATCATGGCTTCAAACAGCTTGAACTCCCAGACTCTGAGCGTGAGAGTTGTGTCTCATATTCCTGTAACTGGCCTGAGAATCCAGCCTCAGGGCTTCAACAGAGTTCTAGTGGACATACCACAGGTATCAATTTTCTTATGTGTGTCATTGCGAAAGAAAATATTACCTCAAAAGTTCACCAGTAACATTTTCGAATTTGATGTGCTAATGGTATTTACTTGGTATTTGAAGAAAAGGTTTCTAGAATGTCATAACTAGACTTTAAATGAGGTGCTTACTCTGTTTTTTTTGTTTGTTTGTTTGTTTGTTTCTCTCTCTCTCTCTCTCTCTCTCTCTCTCTCTCTCTCTC
>NW_015760201.1:0-585 GCF_001515625.1 Sinocyclocheilus rhinocerous
GCGGCGCGTCGTTCAGCGAGTGGAAGGAGCCGATGGGAAAGAACGGCTTCCTCTGCTTCAGAATGTGCTGCAGGAGCTCGTACAGAACATCACCTGCAATCAACAGCAGCACAAACACTCGGTCATCCACTCTGCGTCAGGCATCTGCACTGCACTTACAGAAGCTGCGCAATGTGAAATAAGTAAACAACATAAATATTTAACTAAAAAACTAAATGAAATGAAATAAACAAATTAGTTATACTAATGACTCAAATAAATAAAATACATGAATAAAATTCAAGTGAATAAAATAAATGAGATTTTATGAATTAAGTAAAGTAAATGAACAAAATAAATAAATTAATAAACAAAATGAATTAAAAATTAATCGAATGAATTAAATAAGTAAATAAATGAATTAAATAAAGTAAATGAATAAGCAAAATAAATAAAATAAAAATGAAAAATAAAAAGCCGCACTGTAAATCATCTGAAGGAAGTCGTCAGTCTTCATGTTGTCTCATGAATTGTGCGTCCTATTTTAAAGAGCTTCCTGAAAGAACTGGAGGAAATGATTCTCAAAAAGGAAGTCTACACACACAC
>NW_015760202.1:0-585 GCF_001515625.1 Sinocyclocheilus rhinocerous
AAATAATTTATTGAAAATAATTTGAAGTGATGAATAAAGTAGAGCATCCTTTTCTGATTTCATTTAAATTTGAATGGTTATTTAGTGTTTTTGTTTGTTTGTTTTTGCACAATACACCCTCCACAATGTAAGATTCTCTCTCTCTGCTTTCTCTCCTCAGCTCATCACTGTAATCAGCCGGAGCTCCCTGCACAGGCAGATGTAGGTGCTATAGAGCTGCCATCTCTGGGTTATACGCTCATCTACACCTGTCAGCCTGGTTTCTACCTTGCTGGAGGGTCTGAACACCGCACCTGCAGGGCTGATGGCAGCTGGACAGGGAAACCTCCGTTGTGTGCACGTATGTACAAAATACTTTATAAATACGTGTGTGAGCCAACAAACCAAAATATACCAAATTGAAATCTTGTTTTTTCATGCAAATGTAAAAGAAATTGATCGATTGGCTTTGAGCATGTTCATTCCACATGTGTGTTTTGGTGTAGCCCATCTGCTTGATTTACAGACTTAATGATTTACCGTATTCAACCAGTTTGTGATTTTTCTTCTCTACAAATGTTGATAAATGGCCACGTCCACCTGTTT
>NW_015760203.1:0-581 GCF_001515625.1 Sinocyclocheilus rhinocerous
CCTATTAGCATAATGTTAATGGTGAAAGTGGAGGAGTAGATAAATAGCAGAGCATTAAATCTCTTTTCTAAAGGAGCCAGATGCCTCTTTCGCATCAGATGGTTGTAAAAGTAATGCCTCATTTCACATATTCATTCCCCAAAAATTGAATCAACTTGCATTCCGACTGCAAAAATACTTAATTTCAGTCAATTGGTAATAAACAGCATGAGTTTTAATTGATTTCACCACAAGCTGAGAGCCGTTCAAAATAGTGCTCATACAAATAGTCTTTGCCTCAACAATTGTTTTGCAATTACTTCCCATATATGGGGCTCTATGTGACTCAAGTCCATGTTGTCATTTTATTTTGCCATTTTGCATCTCCTGCCCCCCTCTGTGCAAACAAAAAGTTCTGGTGTGAAACGATGACAGTCTAAGAAATATGAGGAAACTGATAGTCGTGACTTCCTGTCATGATGTCACCATATCTATGATTACTGTACCTTTAGTCACACACACACACACACACACACACACACAGTATATATAAAATATTAAAATATTATTATAATAATATATGTATTATATAGAATTATATA
>NW_015760204.1:0-585 GCF_001515625.1 Sinocyclocheilus rhinocerous
GCTTTCCTTGCCATTAATGCTTGGATAACCCCTTATTTAAACTGCACACATCGGTGGCACGTTATGGCTCCGACACGGCTGTGTGAACCTACCAACATCTGTCGTCATGATATATCTTGAGAGGATTAGTCTTTAGTCACACAACATCTGTTAATGGAAACGTTGTCATTTCACAATTGTTTTTTATCGACTTTCATAAAATGTCACAAAAGTTTTGTGCAAATCTGTAATGGAAACACATCTACTGTTTGCATACTTATGTGTATTTGGCATGTGCCAACCAAGCAGCTGCCATTCAAAATGCATGGGAATGCTAATGTATTCTATAGCTCTCTCCAGGTGTAATATACACATCCGTGGCACAAGTAAAGTAGAAATGTTAGGGTGGGAGAGAATACTGGAAAAATAATAGGATTTTTCTTTTAAACTGTAAATAAATAGGGCCATATCTGACTCAGTGAGCTCAGCTGGTTTCTATGCATGAAACAGCACTGAGAACATTAATGAGGTCATTTGAACTGTGTCACTGTGGTTTAGTAATAAATAAGAAGTGCTCAAATCAAATTTGTAATAGAGAATACATTT
>NW_015760205.1:0-585 GCF_001515625.1 Sinocyclocheilus rhinocerous
AAATGTTACTTCTTGTTTCAGAACGTTCAGAGAACATTCGAAAGTAACGTTTCCGTATGCAAACTGATAAATGGAATGTTTCCTTTAATGTTCGTATAACCAAGAAAGCTGGTTTTAAATCATTTTAAAGAACAGGATGTTTTTGAACTTCATTATTTTTGTGGGCTGGCATACAGCTGGTCTCACAGCAGTGGAGTGAATGTTAGATGAGGACTGACTCATGAGTCATGACTGATGATTTCTAATATGTTTTCTGTATTATTTGTGGTTTCCAGCATCAGTGTTTGAGCAGGGAGAGCGCATGCGCGTGTTCAGCTCGAGATTCTTCAGCATCTGGAGAAAACATGCGAGCATTGAGATGCGTGACCGTCCTGAGAGGACACGCCGCACAGCCGTGACCCGGTCCGGTTCGGAGGATGTCCGGGAGAGCGGCGGCGGACGGAGGCGTCAATAAAGTTCAAGTCAAGCGACAGATCAGGTGCATCGTGGAGGATCTCGAGAACATCGTAGGAGACCTGAAGGATGTGGCGAAGGAACTCAAAGAGGTGCGTGAGACTGGCGTGACGATGATGATGATGATGATGA
>NW_015760206.1:0-585 GCF_001515625.1 Sinocyclocheilus rhinocerous
AAATATATTAACTATATAATCCATCCATCCATCCATCCAACGGACGTCATTTACAAACCATCATGTATTTATTTATTTATTGAATCCATTGAACAGCACTTTGGGCTACTCCGCAGCCAGTAGAAATGTGCTATATAAGAAAATAAACTAAACTAACTAAATAAACTAAACTATTTTTACATCACATTAACCTTTGTTAATGTTAGGTAACAAAAATATTTTATTAACTAAAAGGATTCTATTTATTTTTATTCCTTTAATTTTTAATTATTTAAACACAAATATTTTATTTAAATACAAAATAATTTGTGATTTTATAATTTTTTTTCTTTTTAATTAAAAAACATTAGTAAATGTTGAAATTAACATCAACTAAGAAGTTTTGTTGAAATTCAACATCAACCAGGAGTGTTGTTTATTATTAGTTCATATATAAACTAATGTGTTTAACTAACAAATAAAACCTCATTGTAAAGTGTTGCCAAAATGTGTTTGTAAGTTTTACAATAAAATGCAACAGTAAAATTTGTTAATTGACTAAACTGTAAGTTAATTTATGGTTTTTATTTGCAGAAAAAAAAAAAA
>NW_015760207.1:0-585 GCF_001515625.1 Sinocyclocheilus rhinocerous
TGTGTGTGTTTAAAGCAGTGTATGGAACAACCTCTCTTATATATTGTATATACACAATACACTATAGCCTGTGTTCAAAATAACTGTATGATGGGTGTTTAAAATATTTGGAATTTCCATTCTTAAACAAACATGACCGTGCCTGAATGCACACCTGATATGGTGTCCAGTTCATTTGAAATGCTTACAAATATCAGAAGAAAAAAAAAAGATCATATAGCCTTGGTCTATTTACTAAATTGTCACATTGAGAAGTTAATTTAGTTCTGGCATGAAAACTCTGAGAGTTTAGCATGGTAATATTCATGGCAATGATAATGTGTTTGGTCTTGGCGGAATAGATCTGGGGTCTCATTTATAAAATATGGAATTTACAACACCTCATCTGCATATCAATTCCATGCATATTCCCATCCACGTGACACCATGTTTAATGCAGTTAAGGGTACAATATGTTGGGAAAATATGAGATACGGACTATAATGCCATTTGTGCTATACACATTAATTTTTATTGCTAAAAACCATCCAGTATCCTTGATATGTTTTAGAATAAATATATCAAAATATCCATAAAAACAAAACT
>NW_015760208.1:0-585 GCF_001515625.1 Sinocyclocheilus rhinocerous
ACATTGATTTACATTACAAACTACCAGAATTTCATCTTTTAGGCCATATAAATATCAGCAACTGCACCAACACTGCATACCAAGCTCAACAAACAGCAGCACGTATTTTTCTGACAATTATATCATACGTCAGGCTTTCGGGTGTAAATTGAAAGACAGTTCTGTACCTGAAACATTCTCGGAGCTCCGCCACTGTTGAACTTAACTAGCAGGCTTATTTTGTTGTCTCTCTCGTGGATTTCAAAGACCCCCTCTTTCCATTTGGTGGTCCCCAGCTCCCCACATCTGATGCGGATGCGGACAGCGCCACCGCTGGTCAGCTTGAGCACTGCAACGGCCATGAGTGCGAGAGGCGCTCAAAACTCCGGCTCGGGGCACAACTGAAGGCGAACAGATGCGGCCAGTGATCTGCAACAAAAGCCCAGACAAAAGACGACAGACAATGTCCGACGTGAAACAGCGTGAGACGCAGAAACGTAAACATTACAGCCGTGCGCCCGCAAACATCAGCGATGACATTTATACAGCAAGCGGGAGCGTAACAGGTGCTTCTTTGAACAAAAGCACTCGATTTTGCTCCTTTGT
>NW_015760209.1:0-585 GCF_001515625.1 Sinocyclocheilus rhinocerous
TTTATGAAACAGGCCCCTGATGTAGTGTTTGGCATAGTGGGATCTCAGCTCTGACAACCCCACAAGTATACATATAGACTCTATGAGAGTGTAAAAAACGCTTTCCATTTTGTCTTCAGATTGTGAAATTCTGTGCGGAACTGAGGGTTGACCGCGGCATAGATGATCGGGTTGGTGAGGGATGTCATGCAGACCAAAGACACTGTTAAAATCTCCAGCTCCCGAAAAAACTCCACCTGAAATACATTAAATACGGATGCCAAGACATCATAAACTTCAGCTGTTGTATGAAAACCATTAGACTTGGCAATATGACCAATACACTGCACACAAGCAAATAAAAAAATACTAGGCTATTTGTGTAATCAATAATCAGTATTTACTGATCTATAAGTTTTTTTTTTATTAAATAATTTATTATCTAAAATTAATACATACTTAAAACAAGATACATTTACTTCATATGCAAGACACTGAGACTTAAATATCACCCACAATTAAGTTCATTTTATTTTTCTCGTTTTAAGTATAAATGTGGCTACATTTAATGAGATTTATGCTTTAAACAAGAAAAAAAAACATTAT
>NW_015760210.1:0-585 GCF_001515625.1 Sinocyclocheilus rhinocerous
TATGGAGACCGGAACAGAAGAGCATCCAATCAGAAGTTAGAATTCGCTCATCGTTTACTCAGGAAAAAGGTCTATAGTACAATGACCTCTTATATGTCAAAAGATCCATGGAATTTTGGTTTCTCAGTTCATGACCCCTTTAAGCTGCTGCAGAGTTGAAAAAGGCATAAAACAATTGAACAACGTTCAATTGATTAGAAGGGACAACAGAAGCAGTAAAGTCATTGCTAACAGGTGCAATCTGAGATCTAATTCCAATAATCCTAACAATGAAAAAGTTCAAGAACTCTTCACGTCAACAGAAAGAGTTAGTAATAGGATGAAGTAGAAATAGGATGGAGCACAGCATTAACAGTAGAGAAAAGAACTCTTGAATTATGAGTTTCTGGAGATAATGCCAGAAAAATAATTTGATCTAGCTAATTTAACAGGTTTTTGATACTCGCTCAAACGATTCTTTAAAATCTCATAAGAGACCTGTAATTTATCCACAAGGAGCCATATGTTTTCCCTGACCTTAAGATTTTTCTAAAAGATAAAGACTGGGAGGAAGGTCCTAAGAATTTGGTGTCAATGAAAATTCCA
>NW_015760211.1:0-585 GCF_001515625.1 Sinocyclocheilus rhinocerous
AACCAACAGGAAGACGAACAGTGGCTCTATGATGCGCACTTTCTTTGTAAAACGAGTGACAAAGGCCAGAATAACGGCAAAGATGAGACCGACCAAAGTCCCTCCAATACTGACAACGAGGAACGATGCTGGAATAATTGCACATAAGATAAAGAATAAAAAAAAAAACTCACTCAACAACTGGATGTGAAAGAAACAACTGATACATTTTGTACTCACCAATTCCTTTAAAATAGTCTGCAGTGTGAACATTTCCTGGTCCCACTTCCACAAAGGATATGTACACTTTATATAAGACCTGTTGAGAGAATTACAAATGTATCCCTTGCCAATCTATAAATCTAAAAAATAAAAATAAAATAGACATTGAAACATTAAAAAACAAAAACACTATACCTTTAAATGATAATAACATTTAAAAATTTAGGGTCGGTAAGATTTTTTAATTATTAAATCTAACATTTTTAATTATGCTCACCAAGGCTGCATGTTTTTGATCAAAATACAGATAACAGTAATATTGCTAAATATTATTACTTATCTATTTGAATATACAGTGGGTACGGAAAGTATTCAGACCCCCTT
>NW_015760212.1:0-585 GCF_001515625.1 Sinocyclocheilus rhinocerous
TTATGACTGGATATGTCCATCTCTGTTTTTTCTCCAGTTACCAGTGCAACCCGCAGTCATGAACGCCAACATGGGTAGCTGTATGTTCAGCTGCAGGTTTGTGCATGCAATCTACTAGGGATGCTCACTTTTAGTGTCGTTTGTACGCCCTGCAACATGAGATGGCCCAAACTAGAGAGGACGCAAGGAAACTTTCAATGTTTTTCTCTCGTCCCCGCTGTCTTGCCATGCCGATGAAGTCACTTGGAAATTAGTCGTTCACTGCACACACGCTCTTTCCCTTGGAAATCTGTTGTGTAATGTGTGATTTGGTATGAATTCAAAGCCCATTCTAAGAAGTTTCCCTCACTGCTGTGAGTTCAACTGTTGGATCTCTCACGACATGATCTCCACGTATTGTGCCCGACTCCATGAGAATAGTACTGTACCAGGGTGACATTTGGAGACGGAGCACAGATGGTTGGCAGTGAGCAGCAGTCCCCATTCTCCAGCCTCTCCAGCCTCTCCCCCCCTCCTCCTCCTCCACCCGCTCCGTTTCTTTCCTCCCAGATCGTGAGAGCACAGCTGTTTTCCTTCTGTTATGAA
>NW_015760213.1:0-585 GCF_001515625.1 Sinocyclocheilus rhinocerous
TCTTTATTTTACAAAAGCACAAAGTTTTGTTGTTATTATGTGTGTTTTTGCTCTTATCTGTACGATCAAAACTGACTGAGTAATTTACGTTCTTTTAGGGGCTTTCAAAAAGAAAATAAACAAAATGTGCTGGCGCGTTTGTCGACCCCAGAGGGTTAATGATGAACAAATTGGTTGAGTAAATGATTAAATGACTTGTTTAAATCACTGTTTTTAAACAAATCAGTTATGCAAATTATTCAAGGCAGTCACTCGTCAACAATCAATCAACCAATCACACCAAGAATAATAACTATAAAGATATCTATAATGATAACTATATTAGTGAACACAACAGCACATGATAGCATTCTACTTATTATAAGTGTGCGCTGAAGTTTAATGCTTTTTTAAAGTTTTTTTGCTGAATAGCTGTTTTTATCGTTCATCAGCTGGGAAAATCTTTAGGAAAGGGATTCCAATGATATAATTCCTCTGTGTTGTTATCGATGTAGCTGCGGTTTGGACTCATAGAATTAGAACAATTATTAAAACTTTATAGTTACAGTGGGTACGGAAAGTATTCAGACCCCCTTACATTTTTCA
>NW_015760214.1:0-585 GCF_001515625.1 Sinocyclocheilus rhinocerous
TTTGAACATTATAATGATTATTTTATTTTACACTGCAGTACTTACAATACATAATATGTCTCAAGTCCATCACTTTCAAATGTTAAACCATCATTTATTTATTTTGGCAGAAAACTGCAAGGAGACTTAAGTCTGTGTTTAGTTGACAAAAGGTTTATAAATGTTTTATGAATCTGGTGAAAAGCTGAAAACTTCCGTCCACAAAAATGTTTGAAAAAATGATAGTATTTAATATGTAATAATTTACAGTTTAATATTTATGTAATATTTCAAGTTTATCATTTAAGAGATTAAAATAGTAATAATATTGTGAATTGTAACAAGTAAATGGAAGACTTCATTTGTCTAGCAAACCTACACTGTAAAAAATAAATCCATAAAACAACAGAAAAAGAACTGGCAGCTCATTACACACGACACTATCCATTAATTTTACGGACATTTCTGTTAACTCTAAAACAAAATGCAATGAAGTGTAAAATTTTAAATACTGGTAAAATATCAAATTACACAGATATCGTGCCCTATTTTTACAGATTTATTTTAGTGTACCTGCAAAGCTCCCTGAAAAACTCTGCTCAAGTG
>NW_015760215.1:0-583 GCF_001515625.1 Sinocyclocheilus rhinocerous
GGGGGAAAAAACAGAAACCATTCGGCTTTTATAGAAGTCAGTGCACCATCAGAATGATTCTGAAACTTACTTGATATTTTAAGGTAAACAACTTAGCCTACAGTTGCTTTAAGTGTCCAAATATTTTGTGGCTATATGTATATTGTAATAAGGTTCAACCAAAGAGTTCCTTCAAGTAATCGCATTAAGTTTTATTTCACTTTTGGGGCCCTTGTGATTGTGTCCTCTGCAGGGCCGTGGGACCTGTTTTATCTTCTCTGCAATTTTATATGATCTGAGCATATTGCTTTCCAGATATCATTGATTCAAATCATTCATAATCACTCGGAGCTATTGTTCCAACCACAACCTAAACCATTAATTCATTAGGCAAATATTTCATGTT
This sequence comes from Sinocyclocheilus rhinocerous, assembly GCF_001515625.1. NCBI lineage: Eukaryota > Metazoa > Chordata > Actinopteri > Cypriniformes > Cyprinidae > Sinocyclocheilus > Sinocyclocheilus rhinocerous. The sequence goes on from NW_015760215.1 coordinate 386, forward strand.
TCATATGACCTGTGGTCATTTAGTATGGAGGTATTTCCCCTGCGTCCTGCCCTCATCCGCATGGCTGACACAAACTCGTGATTATGAGTAAGAGCTCTGAATGCTATGTAAACCGAGCTAAACCCTTTATTTGCATTTTACTTTGTTTTTGCACACACTCCCTCTCTACATGCACACACACACACACACACACACACA
>NW_015760216.1:0-585 GCF_001515625.1 Sinocyclocheilus rhinocerous
GAGAAAGGAAAACTTGAAATTGCATCATATGACCCCTTTAAATGCAAGCAAAGTGTCTACTTTAATGTTTCAAATAACTTTCATGAAAGTCAAAATGTCAAAATAATTGTGAAATAATGTTCTTCATTATTCAAAGTAAAAGATCTATTTATAACAACATACTTATTCTAACCTGTACTTATTAAAATATATAAAAGAAAAATTCATCCTTAAATAGAGTCATTTAATGTCATCTAATGAATCTGGTTCTAAATATGCGTGATATTGTTACACTGAATGACATTTTAGTGGATGTCTTCTGTAAATCACGGTAAAAATGTATGATAGTCTCTGAATACACACATACATACACGTGTATAAGACATAAAAGAGGTTAGATGCAACAGAAGCAGAGATTAACATCTGGACCCAAATAGTGGAAGACCTGGATTTGCATACAAGGCGGTGCTGAACACTCAGTGACAACTGACAAAAATTGTCAGCTCTGGCCTACCTCACCTCTGAGTGTCAGAGGCAGCTTGATGCCGTTAACGTCTGTGTAAATGAAACACTGCATTAAAGTTACCTTAAACTTTGCTGCTGCCT
>NW_015760217.1:0-585 GCF_001515625.1 Sinocyclocheilus rhinocerous
ACAAGTGTCTTTCAACTGCTTGCAGGCCTATTCTGACAAAGTCATGAACAACAATACTAAAAGCATAAAATAAAATTAACCATATATTTATCTTTTTACTTTATATAGCCTAGTATTTGCCAAAAGGATTTCCTTGAATTAAATTAAATAATAGTAGTATAATAATTTTCATTTAGACATAATATCCCTATACTTTATTTAAACAGCCATGTACTCTTCAACACTGCACAATTCCATTGATTTGCTTCCACCCTTCAAAACCATGACCCTTCTCCAACCTCTCAATGCGACACGCTCCTGCATGCACGTAATTCTCTGCATCCTAAATTTCAGGCATAATTCTGAAAGAACCAGTCATTTTCACATAACACACCCTTAATTCAATTTAAACAGACTACTAAATGTTGAGTCATGACATGTAGAAAAGAAAAAAAAAATCAATGTAGCCAGCAGTGCAAACAGTTGATAATTGCAAATGGAAGTGGGGGGCGGGAGTGCAAACATCATTTGTTAAGGTGAAACAGTACAGTTCTTCACTACAGACAAGAGTCGGGTAGCAGAACCCTGCCAAAAGCAATAATTGAT
>NW_015760218.1:0-585 GCF_001515625.1 Sinocyclocheilus rhinocerous
AAGTAGTACTCCAAATAAAGTTTAATTATAATTGTTATATCAGTAAGTCTTGAGCGATATGTCGGTAAATATGTTAATAGAATTGAACTATATTTACTATGAAATAAATGTATTGTAAATATATTACTTTTTTACTAGGGTGTACAATTGATTTTTTTTTTTATGCAAACAAAATATTCACAATTAACATACACAAGCCCCAATTCTACACAGGGTTATTATCGTTAAATTAAATTAAATTAAATTAATAATATAAAATAAAATAAAAAAATAGTAGTACAAGTATAAAATATTATAAGTATAAAAAATTACTGAAAAAAGGCAACATTTATTCTTGTTTAATTTGTTGAAGTACCAAAAATAAAGCAAAACTAAACTGTAGTTGATTTTTATATGATCACATTAATGAAAATATGTTATTGTCATTCCCTTGTCCTAATCCCAGATTTATAATATTAAACTATGAAGTCCATCCTAAAAATCTTAATTATATTTCAACTATAATAATCTAAATAAGTGTGAAATATTTTTATTATTATTATCTTCTTTTTTTTTTCAAAAACTATGGTTGTTTTTAACTTTTTT
>NW_015760219.1:0-584 GCF_001515625.1 Sinocyclocheilus rhinocerous
ATAATGTTCTTTTTAGCAACATCATATGACCCCTTTAAATTACATCCATTTAGTGGATGAAACTTGAAGAATTAAAAATGCCGCAAATGTGAAGAAAATTATTTGCAGGGACAAAACTTAATCACTTCACGTCACTTAAAAAGTTGCCATCTCTTTAACTCCACCTTCCTTTTCTGTTGGCTAAAAAACAAAAAACAAAACAAAACAAACAAAAAAAACAGGTTGGGGCCATTCTCTTTGATTCTTTTTTCCAACGGCTGTCAAAGAGACAGGTGTGATTTCTCAAGACACCTATTTGAGTGATATCTGTCCAGATTTTCCAGAAAAAAATGCCTTAGGCCTATACCACCTTTAACTTTTGCAGTTATGCAACATTGATTGTGATAGGCTTACCAGCATCTTTCTAGAGTCAAGACAGGAAAACAACACACACAAGCATGTACGCAGAAACAGAGGCATCAACAGAACTCATTTAGAGAGCTACGGTATACCACCTGAAGCAACTGTCCATTTCCTCACATACCAACACAGTAATGTTCACAGCAAACAATTAATGATAAAAACAAGTGCTCATTAAGAGCAAT
>NW_015760220.1:0-585 GCF_001515625.1 Sinocyclocheilus rhinocerous
CATGACGTCTTAAAACTTAGTAAAGTTACTCAATGTGTAAGACGTGAAAGTCTAGTGGTGTAGTTTTCAACAGAACCCAGATTCATATCCCAATTTAATGCTACAACCTTTTTAACAAAACATGCAAAATTGCAACTGAATTTGACTGATCATGATGCAATTTGGTTGCATGAAAAAGATGATACTGTAATTCCTCAAATTTCATTTGAAAGCAAATAATGTGGAAGCTGTGACTCGAATGAACTGACTCAAATTTAGACATATATCGGTGCAGTTTTGTCATGGGCATGCCACTTATTGTTATAATGTCAGTCCTTCCATATTCTTTCTGACTGGATTCAATGCTACTATCAATAGCTTTGGGGTTTTTGATCACAGCCCTGCATTGCATCAGGTAGGCAGATTGGTTCAGAAATGAGAGCCGACCCCATTACACTGATTACAGCTCAGCTGTGATCACCTCACGCTGGCCTAATCACGACTGGAAAGGCAGTCACCAACAGCAAGGGATTTCAAATTCAGGGTTGGCTAACTACAGAGAGAGAGACTGTTCTGTTCTGAGTTTTAAACTCTTTCCCTGTGGAA
>NW_015760221.1:0-585 GCF_001515625.1 Sinocyclocheilus rhinocerous
ACTAGCAGATATTTTTATTAATTTTAATCAACTTCTCAGGATATTCTTATATTCCGTCATGTTGCAGGTCAAGTAAATGTCCCTTGATTTAGGAATGTTTTGATATTTGTACTGCAAAACAAGACAGAAATCCTGCAGCTTTCTTCCTCGTCTAAAGCTGATTTGAGGCTCTGTTCCAACCTCAGTGAGCTCCCTAACTAGTCAGCATCTGTAGGCATCTCACCGGTGAGCAGCTCGATCCAGCAGGCCACGTTCTCCGGCGGCTCGGTGCTCTTGATGTGCTTCAGCGCTTCATCCAGCAGCACATCACCTGTGGGAGCGGAGGACTTCACCAGCACCTGCAAATAAAACAACACACACACACACACAGCATTCACTAACAACTCTATCTGAAACAAAAACTAGTCAAAGCTGTACAGACACTAAAAAAACTACTAAACATCACAAAACAACTACAGTTCTAAAGCGTTACAATTTGAATGAAAACAGAATGTAACAATAAAAACTGTTGTATTTTGTTTTTATTGTTACAGTTACAACATTATCACAATGACACTAAAATAGCACTATTGTCAATTTATTTAT
>NW_015760222.1:0-585 GCF_001515625.1 Sinocyclocheilus rhinocerous
TTTTTTTTTTTCATGGGGCATGAATTGAAAAATGTCTGTTATAGGACATTCAAGAATAAGAATAAGACATTCACTAGGTTTCAAAAATGAATACTTCTCATTAATCTACAGTTATTGCTGTTATGATTTTGTTGATAATTTGTTTGTTGATCAATATAATAATATAAAAATAAGGTGAAATGGCTCAACCAATGTCTTATGTTTAATGTCAACATATTTAATACAAAGACAACAAATGATGACTCTATTGTCTAAATACCACTTTTTTCTTATTAAAGGCAACAATGACATTGGAAATGTAATGACAAAAAGCATGTCAATATATCTACAGTATAATGCTATTTTTAAAAAAACAACTTGACTGTACCATCAAACACTTTTGAAGTTACAAAATATCTCTACTAAAGGCCTGCGCTCGGCATCACAGACAGCTGCACAAAAAGTCTCTCCATACCAACTCAAAACAACAGTGGGGAGGGGAAGAGACTTTCTGGCCTCTTAGAGGCAGCCTCTTGAAGTCGGTCCCGACAGTCAACCGGAGTGTTGATTAGTAACCCCCTGCCAGAGGACGCGCTCGCGTGCCTG
>NW_015760223.1:0-585 GCF_001515625.1 Sinocyclocheilus rhinocerous
ACACACACACACACACACAGACACAGACACAGACACACACTCACAGACACAGACACACACTCACACACACACACAGACACACATTACATTGTATTTATTTGTAAAATGTTTAGTATATTTTCGATTATATTTGATTATATTTATTTGTATTGATATTTATATATTATATTTATTTGTAAAGTGTATTGTATATTACTGTTTCTATATTATATTTATTTGCTAAATGTTTTGCATATTACTGTTTAAATATAATATTTGTAAAATTTATTATGTCACTGATTATATTCTAGTTATATTAGATTGTATTATATTTGATTCATTTGTAAAATTTATTGTATATTACTTTTATATATTATATATCAATAAGTAAAATGTATTGTATGTTACTGTTTTTATATTATATTTAAATATATTTATTTATAAAGTGTATTGTATTTCACTTTTTACACATTATATTTATTTATAAAATGTGTTGTGTGTTACTGATTATATTACATATATGATATTATATTGCTATATTAGATTAGACTGTATTAGATTGTCAATTTCAATCAGGTATGTCATCAGCAAAAGCACAAAAAAAAA
>NW_015760224.1:0-585 GCF_001515625.1 Sinocyclocheilus rhinocerous
ATTAAAGCTGCTGGAAAATGTTATAATGAATGCAAATAGGCATCACTCAGAAATGTTACCAGAATAAGGACATGGCGGCCTCTGGTGGATAGTGTTTTTGATTTGTGTTTTCCAGCTTCTAAAGGGAAACTGCCGATCAAATGGATGGCTCCTGAATCCATAAACTTCCGTCGGTTTACCTCAGCCAGCGACGTCTGGATGTTTGGTGAGTGCTTAACCTTTTTTACTCTGAGAAACTGGAAGATGAATATTTCATGTTACTGTATTCTTACAGTTTGAAACCATCAACATACACCCTGAACACCATCTTTCTGTTATTAATACTATTTTAGTTTTATTGGAAACACATTTAGAGTTATATATATTATTTTTTTATTACATTGAGTATTATTTTGTTTAATTTTACTGTTTAATAATAAAATATAAAACCTTTTAGATTTTTTTTTTAGAAAAAATATATGAATCCTGCATACGTCTTACGCTGTCATCACACACACACAAAAAAAACAAAAACAACAACAACAACAACAAAAATATATATATATATATTTGCAATGTTTTGATCAGGTGACCTTCCTCAGGCTT
>NW_015760225.1:0-585 GCF_001515625.1 Sinocyclocheilus rhinocerous
ATTGCAAAAAATAAAAGCTATTAAAAATATGAATAAAAAATGTAAAGGATTAAATAAAAAATGTAAGCAATTAAATCAAAGCCGTATAACTAAAAACTAAAACTTTGAAAATTTGTTTTTGTTACTTAAAATTTAATCTGAAATAAAATGAAACATAAATATTAGATGAACACTGAAACCTAAAAAATTAGAACATTCAAGCACTAAAATTACTACAACTGAAATAAGTGTGAAAACTAATTTAAAGCGAAATAGAAATACTACAAAAAAACTAAAATATTAATAATAATATTATTAGATGGACACTAAACGGAAATGAAGTACTTAAAGCACCTTAAGTACAAAAATTTATAGAATTTAAATAAAAATGTAAGAAATCTAATTTAAAACTACTACAAAAAAACGATTACACATTTTAATAAAAAAATTAAAGCTGAAATAAAATAAAAAATATTACTACACTTAAACTATAGAAACCTAAGTATGTTATGTTGGATTTAGTACTTTTTATATTTTAGTTAAAATACTAAAAATAGGAATGTAATTTAGCTTTAATTTAAAGCTAAATAAAGATACTACAAAAAA
>NW_015760226.1:0-585 GCF_001515625.1 Sinocyclocheilus rhinocerous
ATGCTACCCCAGATAGTCACGCAGTGTGAAAACAACAGTGATGCGGCGTCTTTGAAAATCGTGCAGTGTGAACTCGGCATAAGTGTGAGCGTGAGTGAGACCAACAGGTGAGGAGCTCAGCACACCTCAAGACTTACATGTTTATGAATCTAAAGCCTCTGGGAATGGAGCGGGGAAAAAAGATGGGAAAAGTGAGAGGGAAGGGAAACAAAAGAAAAATAAATACCAAGTGTGTGTACCATGTGGGGGGAAAGAAGAAAGAAAACTTAATTTTAATATATTAAGACTGTGATTCTCTACAGGCAGCTGTGTGTGAACTGAATTATACCCCGGCGGGACCTCCTGATTACACTCTTTATTTTCTTATGTCAGGCTGAACACGGATCTGGGGGAGCGCCGGGGGTGCATGGGTTTGTCTGTGGTTTAGGTTTTACAGGGTCTCTAAACTAGTCTTTCATGTGAATGACGGTCATTTGACAGTGTTGTTATTCGACCCCAAACACAACACTCTCTCTCTCTTTCGTGCATATTCCTCCTGTATATGAAAGAGCTGTGAGATATAGCAAATATTTACAATAAATTCAG
>NW_015760227.1:0-585 GCF_001515625.1 Sinocyclocheilus rhinocerous
AAAAAAAGCAAACTTTTATTGCTCTTAAACCATGCAGAATGTACATTGTACATGGTTGTCTCCTCTGAATCATGCATGACTCTAGAATGACTGGAGGGCCAGTCTGTCTATGGTGCAGGCAGAGAGAGCAGAGGACGAACAGCTCATCAGCGCCCTCTTGCAGGCGGTCCAGCAGCCCCTGTGCATGCTCTTCAGCGTGCTGTCCTAGGAGGACACTCTGGAAAAGGTTTCTGTTCAGTGATGATTCACATCAAATCATTAGAGAGTATTATTAATGAGTGACATGTAGATGGATGTGATGGAAGGAATGACATTTAATTATGTTTCATTAAAGAAGTATTAGAATATGTTGTTGTAAATAAACCACTCTTCTGTGACACAGATCAATGAACTACCAGAAAGACCAAAGATGTTCCCATGTTTTGTGAGGTGGGAATTGTTATTCACCATAAAACATAGAAATGTTAGTTTAGTGTTACAGTCACAAAAATATATTGATCATGTATAGTTTTAGGCTCCAGACAACCCGCAATGGATATATCGTTTTTTTTTTTTTTTTGGAGCAGATTTTAAGCAAAAAGAAAA
>NW_015760228.1:0-584 GCF_001515625.1 Sinocyclocheilus rhinocerous
CAAAATAATGTTCTTTTTAGCAACATCATATGACCATATCATATTAAAGAACATGTGGATCCAAACAACATTGGACCCCATTGACTTTCATTGTATTCACTCTTTTCTAATTTTGAAGAATTGTCAAATGTGCCATTTAACTGTCATTTAAACAGGTTTTTGAATACATACTACAGACTTCAGCCTACAGACTCTGCAGACTTCAGCTAATAAAGTTATTAGCTCTTTTAAAGTGTGCATTATATCAATCTACATAAATATGCCCATTCTGTATGTGTCCAACTCATGAATGTCCAGAATCAAGGAAAAGTTGTCTTGAAAATCTAATGGCCGTCAAAAAAAACCCTGGGTGAAAGGAAAATTTCACATTTGTAATTTGAAAGCAGTGTAACAGAACTGCTGATCATATAGACAAATATGAATTACAGTTTAATTTGATCCTTAGAATCATTCATTCAACAATAATCATACCGTGCATTCAGAAAGTACTCAAACCCCTTTACTTTTCGGACATTTTTTAATGCTGCAGCCTTATGCTATAGCACTTCTGAGGTAACAATGGTTTAATGATCTACTACAACAAA
>NW_015760229.1:0-585 GCF_001515625.1 Sinocyclocheilus rhinocerous
CACACACACACTCACTCACTCACTCACACAAACACACACACACACTCACACTCACACTCTCTCACACACACACTTTAAAGAGCCGTTTGCTCTTCTGTAAGCTCCTGAAGTTCAGCCTCTCCCTGTGTGATCCGGCAGCCCTATGACACACATGCAGCTCCTGTGATGCCCACGTGGCGGGCGGTTATCAATCAGGTCCTCCTGACGCGTGGCTTCTTCATCATGAATGGGACATCTGCCACAGCAGAGCCTCGCCGTTCCTCGCAGAGCTGCAGTTGGCACGCAGATACAGAGACACTTCCACAGACTGACTCACTCCAGAAGACAGATGCCGTCTGAGCGCTGATAAACACACACAGCGGCTGATGATGAGCATCAGCAACCAACTGAACGCAAATATTCATTAGGATATATTAGGAAGTTCCTTCAGTTTCCTCCAGGATAATATTAGTGTTTCAAACAGTAAGTGGCTTTGGATAAAACGTATCTATAGCAATTAGTAAATCATTTGCATATTGTAGGTAGTTCTACACTATCATTCAAAAGATTTGTTTTAATGTTGCACCGAGGTGTCATTTATTTGAT
>NW_015760230.1:0-585 GCF_001515625.1 Sinocyclocheilus rhinocerous
AGAATAATGCTTAAATGAAACATAGAAATGGTGCAAGATTCCTCCTGACCACTGTGTTGCAATGACAGGAAATGTTTGGTGGAAGTTACTGCAGCCAAAGCAGAAACAACCACTTTAAAAAGCATTTTCTCAAACCCATGACTTCTCAAAGTAATGAAAACATACATTGTTTGTGTTTAATTTAAATTCTATCACTAGTCTTAGCTGAAATTTAAGTAGAAGTAAATAAGTTCCCATTCAGAGTTCCCTTCCTTTGGCCTAAACTTGCCTCTTGCAGTATTTTTTTATTTTTCATTTGGAAACCAACAATTAAGCTATAGTATTTGTTTCTAGGCTAGATTACTAAATTAATCTAGTCCAAACAAGAGTGGGAGAGGTCATCAATCAATACTGTATCATTAATATAGAGACTATGGTTTAGAAAGAAAAAAAAAAGATCAGCAGAATTGAAGTACAACCCACAACAGACACATACTAACACAGACTGCAGCAGTTTTCATCTCAGTGATTATGCACTCACTACAGGACTTTTATTTCCCTTTTTCTGAACTGCTGAAGAAAATGTTTTGCTTGTTTGTTTTTTGC
>NW_015760231.1:0-585 GCF_001515625.1 Sinocyclocheilus rhinocerous
AGAGCTACAGAATAAGAAATGAAGAATGTGCGCCATGGCAGTTCCATGGCTTTAGCCTTGGTGAATAGTTGCAGAAGAGAAGACAGAGCTAGATGTTAAAGCATGCAGCACTCTTTATCCAAGGTGGCAGTGTAGAAAGTAGAATTTCACAGTTGAAGGTCTTGGCTGTTCAGGAAGGAGCAACTTATAACTATCATAGTTGTTATGTCTAGACAAGCAGCATGGTCAGATTGTGAAGAGTGCCGTGGGTTAAACTTTATGCAAGATGCCTTTAACATCAGGAAAGAAAAGTAAACTTCTGATGGAAGCCATCCATATCTGTGTGGCTGGTAGATGAACCAATGTATTGAAGAAAATAGAAGTTCTGGCTCAAGTGTGACAAAGAATTTTATCTACTATATTTTGGTGTTGGTTGAAAATGGACTAAAATCAGGGCTGTCAAAGTTAACATGAAACCTCATAAGATTAATTAAAATTCTATCAATAAACAACTGTAAAAAAAAAGGTTTTAATGACTAATGCAAAATGAACAGTGCTTTTGACAAATATATAATATATAAATATATAATATAATGTACAGTAACA
>NW_015760232.1:0-585 GCF_001515625.1 Sinocyclocheilus rhinocerous
AGAGGGAAAAATGTGCCTGGGCTGTCTGATTAGGCAAGATAACATTTCCATTCTGATCAGCATCAGTGCTGTAATCCCTGCTGCAACTAACTGTCTCATTACCAGAGCCTCTGAGCAAGATGTGCAATTAACATTCTTCACACATTACATCCCACATCAACTCATCAGCTCAGAGTTCAGGCACAGTTAATGTAAATGTTAGCGCTTCCTGATTGCTGACATATTTAGCTGTGTGTCAGTATGGTCGAGTGTTGTTCTAGCTGTGAAGAGGTTGGTGAGTAATACTTGTGTGAAACAGCTGTAGGAGACATGAATGTGTTGGGAATGCAATAGACCTATCCCAAAATGAAGAAAGTGAGAGGAATATTGTATTTCAGGGAGCGATAGAATGAGAGAGACTCAATTCCGTCTACAGGCAGAGTAAAAACTAAATCAATAGCAGAGTTTGTCAAGCTCCTGACAAAGCAAAGCTCACTATATAAACCCAAAGCCAATTAATTTCAAGTTATTCTATAGAGTGAGTAAATTTTTTCAATTTTGTTTCATCTTTTTTTTTTCTTTTTTCTTTTTTAAAGAAAAAAAAAA
>NW_015760233.1:0-585 GCF_001515625.1 Sinocyclocheilus rhinocerous
CTGTTTGTAGAGCGGGGCTGTTGGGATGATCACGTCGTCAATGTCGTTGTTTTCCGACTGGTTCTCCATCTTCTCCAGAGCTTCGCTCAGTTCCTCGTCCTTCTTCTTGAGAAGCTCAATGTTTCTGTCCACCTCAGCCTAAGAGCGGCACAAAAACACATCTAACATCATGCTTCTTCAAAAACAGTGTGATCTCAATGGAGAACAACCTATAGAGCAATAGCAAATGTCCGTACCACTTCCTGGTCCAGGCGGGACACCATGTCTTCCAGCTTCTGGTGTCCTTTCTTCAGGTCTTCCTCAGTTCTCTTCAGGGCGTCCAGCTCGGCTTGCGCTCTGTCCATCTCCTCTTTCATTCTCCAGCGCAGTTTATCGCTCACGGCTGAGATCAGCGATGCTCGGATGGTGTCCTCACCGATGGTACCATCACGACTTGGACCTGGAAGACAGAGACAAATTTATTGCCAGTGATTTGGGGAATTAAAAGCAAAATGGTCAATGAAAAGCGACGCTGATACAGCACAGTGCTGCGCGAGATCCAGTGAGAAGCATTCAAATTCTGCACAGAATTCTCTGTTATAAACA
>NW_015760234.1:0-585 GCF_001515625.1 Sinocyclocheilus rhinocerous
GGTGAATGTGTGGAACAGAAAGGAGGGATGAAAAAGGATAGACAGGGATGAGAGCTGTCACGTTGGATTAGAAGGACTGCACCTAATATGAGGCTATTGGAGGTCTTAAGGGAGATGGGTATTCAGCTGAGATTTGCAGCTACAGTGCATCTGAATCAAGCAGCAATATGTTCATCATTACAGGCTACGATACAAATAACTGAAGCACTGAAGCAAAATGCAGCATCCTCTCAATGACATTTTGCAAAAAAAAAAAAAAATCATGGTACTAAAAGACAATATTACGGTCAGTACAGATATTGTTAGGTTGATATCAAGCCATTCTCAAAACTACAGAAGTGCAGAAGTGATTCATACACAAAATTTGTTAAAAAAACAAAACAAATCGATCAATATTTCACCAACACTTTTACACTTTTCAACTGATCCAACAAAAGCACTCACAGGCAAAATAAGTTACTTATTTTTTGGATAAGAAATGTAAAGCTCAACACTTGCACGTTGCTCAAAACAAAGATGAAAACAATTTTCCATACACACACAAAAACTTTGCATAAATATAATGTAAAAAAAACTATATATAAA